>NC_048579.1:64146664-64171664 GCF_013265735.2 Oncorhynchus mykiss
AAACATTAATATTCTGGAGCAATATTGCCATAATTGGGCCCTGGCAGTAAATTTCCAAAAAACTAAAATCATGATTTTCCAAAAAAAACCCAGATGTCAGAAACACAAATGTAAATTCACCCTGAACAACACCTTAATTGAACACACAAAAAATTACACCTACCTTGGTCTGACCATATCTGCATCGGGAAACTTTAATATGGCAGTGAAGGCACTCAAAGAAAAAGCCCGCAGAGCAATGTATGCAATAAAAATGAAATTATTCAAAATCAACATCCCAATTAGAATTTGGACTAAAATATTTGACAGTGTAATCCTACCAATAGCACTTTATGGAAGTGAGGTTTGGGGGCCACTCAATAAACTGGATTTTAAAATGTGGGACAAACATCCAATTGAAGCCCTACATGCAGAATTCTGTCGGAAAATTCTACAAGTCCAGAGAAATACACCAACTAATGCATGTAGGGCAGAATTGGGCCGTTTTCCAGTAATAATGAAAATACAGAAAAGATCATTAAAATTTTGGCTACATCTAAATTCAAGTCCAAATTCGAGTCTGCAATTTAAAGCACTTCAAGCCCAAGAGCTGAGCCCAGAAACGAGCCCTCTCAGTCAGATGGTGTTGGACCTCACCAACCAAGCTGACGCCAGCACTGCTTCAAAAGAAAGAATTCCAATAAGCAAAATCATGAACCAATCAAAGGAATCATATTTACAATACTGGAAAAACGAAACAAAATCCCAAAGCCGACTAAATTGCTATCTGACCCTAAACAGAGAATATGAATTGGCTGATTATCTCTACTCTGTCAGAGATACGAAGCAGAGACAGATCCTTACCAAGTACAGGCTAAGTGACCACCGATTGGCAATAGAAACCGGCAGACATAAAAAGACATGGCTACCCAAAGAGGAGCGTGTATGTGGTCACTGCATGACAGGGGAGGTAGAGACAGAGATGCACTTTCTCCTTTACTGTGATAAATATTCCTCACAAAGAGATTCATTATTCACAGAAATGACTACATATATTCCAAATTTTTACAAATTGAACCCAGAGGAAAAACTAAGAATACTCATGGGCGAAGGAGCAATGGCTCCTCTTGCAGCCAAATATGTATTTTCCTGCCATAGCCTGAGGGACACTGAATAATAACATCTGCATAGTAAACAGTAACTTACTTATTATTACTATTATTGTTATTACTATAATTATTAATGTTTACTGTAGACTGTTACCATTTTATTGTTATTATTTTTGTATTTAATTTTGTATTATTATTTACTACCATTTTATATTATTATTTGCTATCATTTATAATTTTGTTACAATGTATATTGTATACATTGTTGCTTTGGCAATATTGACACAATGTTTTTCATGCCAATAAAGCAGCTTGAATTTGAATTTGAATTTGAGAGACAGAGAGAGAGAGAGAGAGAGAGAGAGACAGAGAGAGAGACAGAGAGAGCGACAGAGAGAGAGACAGAGAGAGAGAGAGAGACAGAGAGAGAGACAGAGAGAGCGACAGAGAGACAGAGAGAGAGACAGAGAGAGAGAGAGACAGAGAGAGCGACAGAGAGAGAGAGAGAAGAAGATAGGGATACATTTTATTATTTATTTCACTTTTGTATATTATCTACTTCACTTGCTTTGGCAATGTTAACCTGTTTCACATGCCAATAAAGCCCCTTGAATTGAATTGATAGAGAGAGGTACAGGAAAAGGGAAAGGAAGAGAGCGAAAGAGTAACAGAAAATATGGAGCGCGAGGGATAGAGACTAGACTAGTGCAGCGAAAAAGATGAGAAAATGCTGAAGACAGAATGGCCTGCTTACGTAACTCTGTCTCTCCTTCAGGCAAGAGGGAGAGAAAGAGAGAGAGAAAGAGAGGGAGAGGGGCAGAGCTGGTCTGATTAGCACATAATAATAAAGTGACCCATTCACCAAACTTCAATGGGGGGGCCTAACACGGTCAGTTAACTGAGATGGTCTGACCCACATCAGCTAGTTTGGGTCATTGAGCCAAATGCTGGTTCTAAATGGGAGTAAGTCAGGTGACTAAATAGTTGTGTGTGTCTGGAATTATCAATGGGGCACAGAGTAGCATGTTAGAGTGCCATAGCAGCCGGTAAGAAAGGTTGGTACAGGCACTGGTATGATGTGTTCCCCTTCACCTACTGGGGAATGACTACTTCCTCCATCCTTGATTGGCAAGTGGGAACAGGGCCCGCCCCTTGCTGACCCTGTCACCAATAATAGAGACACAAGTACACTTATGTGCAGACAGAGACAGCTAGGCTAACTAATCCAGACAGGAATACCCCTTTCCACACTTACCTCCCTCCATCCATCCCCTCTTTCCTCCAAAGACCGGAGGACAGTGACAGCACATGAAAAAAGGCCCAGGCCCATTTACTCTCGCATTAAGGAATGGCGTTTTCTGTCAGCTCCTAACCCCCCCCCCCCCCCCCCCCCCCACACACTCTAACCTTAACCCATGGTGTGTGTTAGTGCATGGGTGTGTTAACTAGGTATGTGTGTGTGTGCTCCTCAATGTGTGTGGAAGTGAAAGCCAGTGCAGATTTACAGGCGGCTATAAAAGCCCCCATGGTGCCCCCAGAGGGGTCAGCAGGGGCCTGAGCGAAGGAGAAACTGATGGCTTGACAGAGGGAGAGGTGGAGAGTGACCATGTGATTGATGCTGTGAGGACCTTAACTTAACAGCCTGCTACAACTCTGGAGGGGATGGACTGTCAGGGCCTGGGCAGTGGTAGGTGAAAAAACATGTAGAGAGACCAACAAAGGAGGCAGGCAATCCTGGCAATCACACACTGATACAGATGGACACGTGGCAACACAGATAGGCCTAACAATGAACACACACACAGGTAAAACAATGACAAGTCCAACTCAATGCTCTCGCAATAAATGCCCCTATCGAATGAGTACAGTTAGTGAGTGAGTGAGTGAGTGAGTGAGTGAGTGAGTGAGTGAGTGAGTGAGTGTGTGTGAGAAAGGAGAGAGGGGAGAGAGAGAGAGAAAGAAAGAGTGGAATTGGCTGAGGATCTAAGAATAGTCCTAGCCTTCTACAGAGGTCCCTCTCTCTTAATCTCTTCTTGAGAGCAGGTAATAAATAGAATTGATGAGCTGTTAGATCCTGACTTATGCCCCAGTCCTACTGCAGGACCCCCCCAGCTAAAAGCTGTCTGGGAGGGGGGGACCTCACAAAACCACACAGGATGCAGTCTTTACACATGTCAGTCTGTGTGGTGTTCGTGTTAAACCCCAGAGCAGACTGGACATGGAATCAGGAAGTGCAATGCAGTACTGCCTGTGGCCTAGCTACCTAGTGTAGAGTAGAGGCAATTACCTAGAACTAAACGTGTTAACTTTGTACTCCCTGTAGTTCTCATATTGATACACTAAACAAAAATACAAACGTATCATGTAAGGTGTTGGTCCCATGTTTCATGAGCTAAAAGACCCCAGAAATGTTCCATATACGCAAAAAGCTTATTACGCTCACATTTTATGCACATATTTGCTTACATCCCTGTTAGTGAGCCTTTCTCTTTGGCCAAGATAATCCATCCACCTGGCATACTGTATCAAGAAGCTGATTAAACAGCATGATCATTACACAGGTGCACCTTGTGCACCTAGGCCACTCTAAAATGTGCCGGTTTGTCACACAACACAATGCCAAAGACGTCTCAAGTTTTAGAGAATTTAGCAGTATGTCCAACTGGCCTCAAAAGCACAGCCCACGCCAGCCCAGGACCTCCTCATCAGACTTCTTCACCTGCAGGATCGTCTGAGACCAGCCACCCGGACAACTGATAAACCAGTTGGTTTGCACAACCAAAGAATTTCTGCACAAACTATCAGAAACCGTCTCAGGGAGGCTCATCTGCGTGTTCGTTGTCCTCACCAGGATCTTGACCTGACTGCAGTTCAGCATTGTAACTGACTTCAGTGGGCAAATGCTCACCTTCGATGGTCACTGGCTCCCTGGAGAAGTGGGTTCTTCACAGATGAATACCGGTTTCAACTGTACCGGAAAGATGTGCGGGCAAGCGGTTTGCTAATGTCAACATTGTGAACAGAGTGCCCCATGGTGGAGGTGGGGTTATGGTATGGGAAGGCTCAAGCTATGGACAACGAGCACAATTGCATTTTATCGATGGAAATTTTAATACACAGAGATACGGTGACGAGAACCTGGAGGCCCATTGTCCTGAGGCCCATTGTCCTGCCATATAAATTGACTGATTTCCTTATATGAACTTTCATCTTTGAAATTGCTGCATGCTGCGTTTATATCTTTTTTCAGTGTATTTATATCAAATCCAAGTATACAGCAAAAAACAAATTAACTCACTCTCCAAATGTACATGCACTGTACCCACCTTGCTGGCACAAACAAATCATAAGATGGTTATTATTATGGCAACCATTGTGTTGCAGCCAGGAAACCTGATCTATCGTTACCTCGGTCCCCACGGGAGTGTGGTGGCATGAGCTGCCCAGCCAGCATCAGAGGTGTCAAAGGCAACTAGCGCCTGTCAGAGCCGGTTTACGTGACGTGGTGGGGGCCATTTTGAGGCAAAGTCACATAACGTGCCTTAGTCTCCAGGAGGACTGAGTGACTCATTAAAGTGGAACTAATTAAAAGCGGGGTTGAGACGCTCCCAAAAGCAGGAGGGACATTTAAATGGCGCCCCGGAGAAACAAATATTTAGCATTTCATTAAAGGGAAGAACAAGGAGGGAGGGAGGGAGTCGTACTGCCCACCCGTATTAAAACCAGTTAAATGTAGCTGGGAGAGGAGGCCTTAAAACATGTCTTGTCTAAGTGTGTGTGGTGTGTGTGTTCATGCTTGTGTGTGTGTGTGTGTGTATTTGTTTGGCAATTGCCCACACTTTAAAAAAAATTACAGATGGGCGATTAGAGAGGACACCTGAAGCGAGGATGAGAGTGGAAGGTCCTGATGTTTTCGTGGCGCTGCCTCTACACTCACCGAAACGCCTAAATGTTAGCGTAGCGCGGGGAAATGTCAGAGGCAACTTCTATTACGCAAGGAAAGTACGCGCATCTCTAGGAGACAGAACACGTCTCCATCCTGAGTGGTATGACGGCTGCGTGGTCCCATGGTGTTTATACTTGAGTACTATTGTTTGTGCAGATGAACGTGGTACCTTCAGGCGTTTGGAAATTGCTCCCAAGGATGAACCAGATGTGGAGGTCTACAATTTGTTTTGATTTTCCCATGATGTCAAGCCCAGAGGCACTGAGTTTGAAGGTAGGCCTTGAAATACATCCACAGGTACGCCTCCAATTGACTCAATGATGTCAATTAGCCTATCAGAACCTTCTAAAGCCATGACATCATTTCTGGACTTTTCCTAGCTGTTTAAAGGCAAAATCAACTTAGTGTATGTAAACTTCTGACCCACTGGAATTGTGATACAGTGAATTTTAAGTGAAATAATCTGTCTGAAAACAATTGTTGGAAAAATGACTTGTGTCATGCACAAAGTAGATGTCCTAACCGACTTGCCAAAACTATAGTTTGTTAACAAGATATTTGTGGAGTGGTTGAAAAATGAGTTTTAATGATTACAACCTAAGTGTATGTAAACTTCCGACTTCAACTGTATTTATTTACACACACACACACACACACACATAGTAGAAAAGCTGTAAAAAATGTTTTTAAATAGATATGTCCTTCAAAGATTAATGGGTTAACCAAAAAAAAAAAAAAAAAAAAAAAAAAAAAGCAAGTCATTAGAACGACAAACAACTGTATTTGTTGATTTCCCATAAATGAGGAGCATAACCATCTATGAGATTATGGTTGATCTAATATGATGTCAAAATATCATGTTGCTGCTTTCAAAACTCATCTCATTCCTTTGGAGGTGGAGGATAATAAGGAAGGACCAGTCCGGGGCGGAAGATCCCCTATGGTGTCCCAGGAGGGACAAAATGCATCACCACCGCCAACATTCATCCTTCACCCTTACACGCCCGATTAAGTCAGCTTGGATGAATGGGGGGTTATGAGAAAAGAGCAAGGGAGAGATGAGAGAGCAGGGAGGAGGAGAAGAGGAAGAAAGAGGAAAGCCACCATGAACAGGAAGTCAGGCTGTAAGGCAAGCAGTAAGGCAGGCAGTAAGGCAGGCAGTGCAGGGTTTGTGTTCCCTCTCTTTTGCAGTCTGCATACCCAAGCATGTGTTAACCAGCAGTAATGCAATTCACAATGTCATCCCTCATTACACTCCCCACAACAATGTGTGCTCCCCTTCTCCCCCTTAACTTCCTATCCCCAACATCACCCAACAGCAAACTGGGGGGAGAAGGTGTGGGGGGTGTGTTCTTTCTGCATGGGCAGACCAAGAGCAGCCGCAAACCTGCCCCAGAGGACCTCGGCTATAAGAGCCTGCAGGAATCCCGCGGATGACTGGAGAAGGGCGAGTGGTGGACCGAGGACACAGTCAAACAGACAACTGCACGCACTCACAGCCACAAGTGCACACACATACACACTCACACTCGCATAAAACAACACACACTCCACAGGCTGTGAGGGCTGAGAGTTGCAGAGCTGACAGAATGCTGCAGCCTAGGTCTGAATGAGGAGGAGAGATGGGGATATACACAGTTCTCCCTCCACCTTTCTTTCTGGCACCGTGGGGTAACAGGGGGCCAAGCCTGTCGCCTGCAGAGGAGAGCCACGTCCCTGGGGGAGTGGAGTGTGTGTGTGCGTGTGTGTGTGTGTGTGTGTGTGTGTGAGCGCAGGGCAGAGAATCAGATTATATAACATGGTAGCGGTATGAAATGTCCTCTGTCAGCTCTTAGCCTTTGTGTTGTGGGAGATGGATGTTGTGCACACACTGTTGAGGGAGAGTAAAGAGGGCAGGGGCACTCAGTCAGTATAGACACACAATGTATATTCACCTGCACACACACACAACTACCACACACACACACACACAATAGGAATAGGGAACTAAATGTGGTAGACAAAGTCCTCTTCCTCATCATGCCAACAGCGCTGGGTCTCCTACAGGTCACATCCCCCATTGTGTCCACCAGTCAAGGCACTGGAAAGAGCCCTGTCCTTACACACACTCTGTGTCCCCTGTCACCGACAACACACACACAGCCTTGGGGTAGATGGTTCGACTACTACATGACAAGGGTTATTTCTGTGGTGTGTACCTGTGATTACCCACAGAAGGAGGGGTGCCCTGAAACCACACCACTCACAATAGGGCCATCTATTGCAAAAGGATTACTGTAGCGCAACAGCATTGCTCCTATGGGATAGCATGTGACCATGTCGCTGCGCCACACACATCACAAACAGAGCCTGCGTACAGACCTCAGCATATAAACAGCCCATGTATTCCGACTGCGCAGGGCTAACGCCTGAGGGGCCAAAGGCATTTCATTAACTAAGAGTCGCAGCCCTTCTCAAATAGCCTTTCAACCACAACAAAGACATATGGCTGGGGTGGGATAGGAGGTTATGTGTACGTTTCATGTTTTATGGGGTTGGCCATTGTGCTAATGAGCAGCCGGCATATAACGGAAACCAGATAACAGTGTAATTAATCATTAATAAAACTAATGTCTGACTACCTTGGGATTATTATTACAACTAATGTCTGACTACTTTGGGATTATTATTAAACCAATTGTCTTTGACTACCTTGGGATTATAATTACAACTAATGTCTGACTACTTTGGGATTATTATTAAACCAATTGTCTTTGACTACCTTGGGATTATTATTACAACTAATGTCTGACTACTTTGGGATAATTATTAAACCTGTATTTGACTACCTTGGGATTATTATTAAACCAATTGTCTTTGACTACCTTGGGATTATAATTGAAACTAATGTCTGACTACTTTGGGATCATTATTAAACCAATTGTCTTTGACTACCTTGGGATTATTATTAAAACTAAAGTCTTTGACTACCTTGGGATTATTATTACAACTAATGTCTTTGACTACTTTGGGATTATTATTAAACCTAATGTCTTTGACTACCTTGGGATTATTATTAAAACTAATGTCTTTGACTACTTTGGGATTATTATTAAACCTAATGTCTGACTACCTTTGTGTCAAAGTCAATGTTTTCCCTACTATCGCTTGCATTGTTTCTGGAGAGATTCTGAGAAGATAAAAAAAAATGGCATCCCGTCTTGACCAAAACAATTTAGGGGAAACACTGAATATTAGTTTTTACTTCCAACCTTCCTCAATGCCTCACTCCCAGTACAATAGACCCAGTGAAACATGTGTCCCTGGCACAGCACCCTCCATAGCCCTGCATTATTCAAAGCAACCAGGAAACACACACAGGATGTTAAAGAGGATGTCTCCCTTCATATCCCCCTCATACTTCAGTGTATGTTTACACAGAGAGAAAAACACAAGAGTACAACGATGGCAGTGGCCCACACTCATTCATTTAAGATGAGGGGCTTAGCAGTTGAGGCAGAGTTCGCGCTATAGCGAAAGGTAAAGAGCTTTCTTGTGTCTATTCAAAGTTCACTGGTTATGACAGATTGTTTTGATACCGCTCCAAGAATCACTCGGCATCACAATGCAAACAAGCTGCCAGAGCCCAGCGCTTGAGAAATGATGCGAGGGGGAATGTATTACACAATGTAGAGTTCTACTTTCTATCATCATATTACCCCTCGCTCTAATCCACCGCAGACGGACGCAAACTGAAAGAATTTGCCAAATGTGGAGTCCGGTGACGCAGAAACAATGTCCCACCACTTTGTTGTTGTTGTATTCTGTGGGAAACACTACGTGCTGTTGGATAGCATGTTGACATCATCTCAAATGTCCTGGTTTACATGTTTCAGTTGGGTTTAATGATTCTCTGACAGGATGTTTCACACATCTCCCACTTCAACAGTACCATGTCAGCAGTGTCTTTGTAGAGGCTTTCCATTTGGACCCAATCAATGATCTTCCTGTTGTTGCTGGGTAGAGTTGGGACGGCCATTTTGGGTCAATAACACAGGTGCTCCTGCCTAGTCATCAGACTGACAGGAGAGAGGATGAGCCGGTCAACTTCCACTCATGCTCAGACTCCAACATCAGCTCACCCACTTGATTCAACCAACAGGGTTTATGTGAAAGGTTATAGGTTGCTTTGGAAATTAAAACCAGAGGTTTGGTGAGGCGCTGTGTGAATAGCCCAACAGCCTCTGTGGCTGCTTCCAGTGGCTCTCAATGTGCTTTCCAGGTATTTGGTGTGAAGGGGGGGGGGGGGGGTGTCTAATTGGATAACTCTTTCTTTCATTCTCTGTGTCGCTGCCGTGGCTCCTGTCTGACACCGACTGCCCTCCATTTGTTAAATAAGCAGGTAACAATGAGAAGTGATGACCGCAATGGTCATATATATATATATATATATATATATATATATATATATATATATATATATATATAAATAATCACTTGTCTACCCTGAGACGCAATTAGTCTCAATTCTTCACACTGCCTAATGACATTTGGTAGAAAAAAAATTATAATGATTTTACATCCGTGCCGAGCGTCTTCACAACGCTAACGGAAAGAGACCCGGGCCTGAATAAAATGGCTGAAGTAAAAAGTAATAACTTGCCGGCTGAGCGAGAGAGAGGGATTTACGTTAAAATGGGAGCTAAATTGAAGAAGGAGCACCTGAAATTTCCAGCAGATTGGCTCTCGAATTCGCTCATTAGTTCACAAACGACTTCAAATGAGCTGTTTAATAATAATCCCCAGTGCGTTTTTGAGGTATCGCCATGGTGATTGCAATAGGATCTCCCTCCGAGGGAGAAAGAGGGAGAAAAAGAAAGCAGAAAGCATGAACACTGCTTTGAGGAAGGTACTAATAGATGGATAGAGACGGCCTGTTCCTTGGAAGAGTAACAACAGGATTCCTTGTATGTAACGGTATGCCCTCTATACAGGTAATCTTTAATTACCACATGATACAGCCTAGTTATGTTGATTCCATGTAAATCCCCTTGACTGACAAAACAGCCAGACAAGTATGTTTTCCATAGTAACACCAATAAATGGTAATAAGGCTAGGGGAAGAGATGCTATCACTAGCCTAATCCAGAGTATTAATATATAGTATTAATATAGTAAACCAAGGTACACTTCCTCCAGCATGTGCTCAGGAAGACGACAGGCATATTAGGTTCACTAAAACCCCAATTATCTTGATTCATTCTCTGCTTGTTCTTGTTTATCCAGGTGTGTAATGTGCTGACTGTGGATCAGCCTGTGCAGATAGGGCCATGGGGAGATCTCCAAAGCTTTGGGGCTATTTCTGACAACACTTCTAAAAAAATAATACATCATTGACAACCCATAGAGAGGAAGAAATGGGATGATTTTTGATTACGTGGAAACGTTTTGGCTTATGAAGCAAGCCACTTGACCCTTTGTGTGACTCAGTGTTGGTAATGGTGAGCAAGAGTTAAGATTGCTGCGTACCAACAACAATCAGGACACGCTTACAGTGCTTGTCGGCCAAACATGGGACATGTTAACGTTGATTTCCCTTACATTACCAGAGACGCTCTGGCTAGTAGCTCTGGGTATTCAAACAGCCCCTGAGGCAGTGGAACATTAGTCAGTCTCTCCTAACGCTTGGATTCCTCCCAAAAACCCAGCTGAAACAGGATTATGTACTTCAATCAGTCGTCCTCAAGGACGCGGTTTGGGAGGAGTTCCAACGTCAAACACGGGGTACTTTTAAATTCTCAGACAGACGGATGCATGTTGACGGACGGATGTGAAACGAGACAGTACAGCGGTCGGCCAAGCTTTACCTCCCCAGGGATTCAGCTGTTCTTAAAAGGTCACGGGCAATGCAGGTGCCAGAGACTCTCAAAATGGTATTCACACGAAACAGTACAAACCGTACAGCCCACAACGCAGCCCATCTCACCCTCCCCTCCCACTGTCAGATGAAGGAAGGAAGTTCAGGGGAATAAGGTCATGACTACATTTGTGAAGAAGCATGATTCCAGTTAATTACAGGTATTACGAGGATGATTAAGGAGAGAAGGGGGGGAAGACTGGGGAAAGATGGATGGGGAGTGGTCTCTATAGAAGGCAGAAAAAAGGGATAGGGGGATCACCAGGAAGGTCATATAATCTTGCTCGTCCCTCCTCCTCTCTCTCGCTCTCTGAAGGCCTATCAGAGGAAGCTAATCTCTTTCACTACCGGGTAATTACAGCAGAAAACCACTTGCTCAACAGAAACAGGGGCTCTGGTTTTATCAAGGACCCATCCCATTACTTCTTCATAATTAGGCTGCTCCAATTATCAGTGTGTTCGTTTTCTCCTCTATCACAGCCTACTGGCTGGGTGTGCTGAGGCAGGGGGCGGGGCTCCCATGGAGGAGTCAAACATTGACAAGAGCCAGAATTGCAAGTCAACAACAACTAAGGAGGACAATGAAACCCACTGGGCTGCATAGCAACAAAAACAAAGAGAGAGAGCTTTGGTATTCTGAACTGATTGTTCTTTTCTCCCCGTCTCTCTTCATTTCAGAACACTTTCATTTTTGTGTTTGTGTGAGTGTTCTTGTGATTGTCCCTAGAGGTGCACCGGTGCCCTTACCGACCTCATTCTTTGGGAACTCGTAAAACTAGGCCTGAATAGAAAAAATGATGCTCCGTTCCACTTTGAGCCCAATTGTTACTGTACAAAACCCACCGTCCCCTCTCGCTCTCCCAGCATGTGAATAGTGGGAGTGTAACACAAACAAATGCAATGGCACTTGTTCGGCAGCAGGATACAGGCAGTGTTTCAGCAGACCTTGTTAACAGTGATGCTTCGTAAGCAGGAATCAGATTCTTCCACCATCCAGAGAGAAGTCCCGGTACACAAGAATGCTTTCACAAAACAAACAAGACAAGCATTAAAATGGGCCGGGGCATAGGAATAAAATGAGTAGTGCTTTGTTAAAACAACGTAACACTAATTATAAGCTGGGTGGTTTGAGCCCTGAATGCTGATTGGCTGACAGTCGTGATATATCAGACCGTATACCACGTATAAACACTTATTTGTACTGCTATAATTCCGCTAGTAAACAGTTTATAATAGCAATAAGGCACCTCGGGGGTTTGTGGTATATGGCCAATATACCACGGCTAAGGGCTGTATGCAGGCACTCCTCATTGGGTCGTGCTTCAGAACAGCCCTTAGCCGTGGTTTATTGGCCCTATACCACAAACCCCCTTGTGCCTTATTGCTTAAGTAAAAACGTGCTCCATCTATTCTCTAGACAGTGGTTAAGTCATGTTAGGGGAAGATTAACAGTTAATTTGTCAAGGCAAGAAGCTAGAGAGACAGCTTTGACCACCACTGCACCCGCCAAGTCTATCTGCAGTCTCAAAATGATGCAACCGCTCATCCAGATAGATGTGGCAGAACAGAATTAGGCATGTGGTGTGACCAGGCCTTGACCTTCCTATCTAAATGGGACACGATTGAGCTGAGTCTTGCATAACGGCGGCAGACATCAATTTAAGAGATGCTGATCTCCGAGCCCAAATATGCTGATGGCCATAAAGATAAAAACAGAAGCAGACAACTTTGTGAGAGCTTTCATTTCAACCGTAACGACCTCCTCCCATTGGCGTCGTCGCGCAAAGAAAACCTCATATCGACGGGAGTCACTCGAGCTAAGCAGTTTAGTTTTAGGAACAAGTGCAAAAGCAGCAACATCCCCCCCCCCCCCCCCCCCCCCCCCCCCCTCATGCCCCGGTCCCTGCTCCCCCAGCGGTGGAAACTTTAATGAGGGTTTCTCTGGACCCCCCAGAGTCCACTACATTACGCCAAGCCCCCTTTCTTGTCGGGGGATACGCCTGACACAGCAACAACAATTTCTCCCATATCCACAGCCAGGGGGGGCAATAAAAAGAGAGAGGGGGAAGAAGAAGAAGACGAGAGAGGAGGATGGTACACCTAGAGAAGGACGGCCCGGCCCGGCTGCACTTCAGAAGAAAGAAAAAAAGCAGAGCGCTCAGCTTTTCCTCCGCCAGGTCCCGAAGGGTTAATTATATCCACAACCCATCCGCCTCTCGTCTGACCCCCAGGATGTACACAGCACACAAACCTCTGCCCCACATATACACAAGGGGGTGGGGGGCTGTTGTCTTTCGGCTCAATGCCACTCAGGGAAACCCACTTCAAACACAATCACAGCCCTCAATAGCCCTTGAGGGCCACAACTGACGGTTAGGCCAAGTAGAGAAAGAGAGAATCTCACTGTTGCCCTCTTAAGCTCTGCTCTCAATCAGGTCAGGTCTGCAACACGAAGCCAATCTGGCCTGTACTCCTGGACAGACTGGTAGGGAGGCCAAAAAGAGCTCTCTCCTCACCGTCGCCTCAGCAGACGACGTGCATCCATTGCACATCGTGGGAGATTAGATTTACTTTGTACTCCGGCCCCAGGTTCACTCCCTATCCCCACCACTCAGATGGATGTTTCTCATATAGTGCTGCAAGAGCCGTGATGGATTCAGAGGAAGGACAGGGAACACAGTCCCTGCTTGGCTCCAGCAGTAGATCATTCCAATGATAGGAGAAAAGCAGATGCGGCAGCTTCCCAAAGCGTTGGGCATAGCAGGGAGAGGTAGAGAGAGTGGTAGCGGGGATAGAGGACGGGGGAGACAGCTGGCCCAGGACTGAATTCATCTGGCATAATGAAAATGGAGGGAGAGATTGGGATCACTAAGAGAGAGGGCCTCCATCCATCAAAGGCCTGCGATAGGAAGGGAAAGGAGGCGTCAATGATAACGGGGGAATATGTGGCAATTCTCCTCCCCAAAGACGTAGCATCAGTCTCACCACTCTCATCATTGGCTGGCTTTCTCCATGCAACAGATGAGATTGATGTATTTGGAGGAAATTGATATAGTATGATGAAGGGGTGACAGATTTCTAACACAAGGACAGGGTCTCTAAGCCGATATTATGAAAAGCCTTTTAACTGTGTTGCTAACCATAGCATTCATGCTAACTAGCTGTTTAAAGTTAAGACAGGAACTGAGTGATGTCAACTAGTACTGGTCTTGGTGCCCAAGTCCACTGGACTTTGTGATACCAACTAGTCTTGGAGTCCATGTCTTCTAGCTAACTAGCCCAACTTTTCCACAAATACTAACCCTATTCCAAATTATTTCACCATCTCTTACCTCTTCAAAGTTTTGTTGTTGCCTAAATTGTTCCCACATGGACCAGATATGCATAAATAAATGTTTTAAATATAGAGACCAAACGGACCCAAGGACTGCTAGATTCGAACAGACCCGAGGACAACTAGATCCGTTCAGTATAGACCTGGTCGGATCCAGACCCGATCCAATCCATGTGAGGGAAGCAGCAGAAAAGTATATATTTTTTTAAAGATACTTAAACTTCTTATGGCTGCCATCCCGTTAACCTGTTGCGACTCTAGGGGCAGTATTTTCATTTTTGGAAAAAAAAGTTCCCGTTTTAAACGGGATATGTTGTCAGGACAAGATGCTAGAATATGCATATAATTGACAGCTTAGGATAGAAAACACTAACGTTTCCAAAACTGTAAAGATATTGTCTGTGAGTATAACAGAACTGATGTTGCAGGCGAAAGCCTGAGAAAAATCCAATCCGGAAGTGCCCCAGGTTTTGAAAGCGCTGCGTGCCAATGAGTCCTCATTGAGCTGTGAATGTGCTATGAACCAGCTTACGCTTTCTACGTATTCCCCAAGGTGTCTACAGCATTGACGTAGTTTTACACATTTATGTTGAAGAATACCCGTAGGGGGCTACATTGCGCAAGTGGTCACATGATGCTCCCGGAGAAAATCTCACGTAAAGTACAGGGGTAGCCATTATTCCAATCGCTTCTACTGAGAAACCAATTGCCCCGGTGGATATATTATCAAATAGATATTTGAAAAACACCTTGAGGATTGATTATAAACAACGTTTGCCATGTTTCTGTCGATATTATGGAGCTAATTTGGAATATTTTTCGCCGTTATCTTGACCACAATTTCCGGTCGATTTCTCAGCCAAATGTGAAGAACAAACGGAGGTATTTCGCCTACAAAAATAATATTTTGGGAAAAAATGAACTTTGGCTATCTACCTGGGAGTCTCGTGAGTGAAAACATCCAAAGTTCATCAAAGGTAAACTATTTAATTTGACTGCTTTTCTGATTTCCGTGAAAAGGTTGCCTGCTGCTAGCAAGGCATAATGCTATGCTAGGCTATCGATAAACTTACACAAATGCTTGTCTAGCTTTGGCTGTAAAGCATATTTTGAAAATCTGAGATGACAGGGTGATTAACAAAAGGCTAAGCTGTGTTCCAATATATTTCACTTGTGATTTTCATGAATAGGAAGATTTTCTAGGAAGATTTATGTCCGTTGCGTTATGCTAATTAGTGTCAGATGATGACAACGGTCCCGTTCACGGGATGGGGTGTCACTAGAGGTTAATGGGATAATTGTCATCAACAACAGCTGAATAGCATAGCGCCACCTTAAAATAATATTACTAAAAATATTTATATTCATGAAATCACAAGTGCAATATAGCAAAACACAGCTTAGCCTTTTGTTAATCCATCTGTCGTGTCAGATTTTGAAAATATGCTTTACAGCGAGAGCAATCCAAGCGTTTGTGTAAGTTATTCGATGTACACCTAGCATCAAGTAGCTTGGTCACGAAAATCAGAAAAGCAAGCAAATGAATCGTTTACCTTTGATGATCTTCAGATGTTTTCACTCACAAGACTCCTTGTTACACAATAAATGTTCCTTTTGTTCCATAAAGATTATTTCTATATCCAAAATACCTTTGTTTGGAGTGTTATGTTCAGAAATCCACAGGAAAGAGCGGTCACGACAACGCAGACAAATTCCAAATAGTATCCGTAATGTCCACAGAAACATGTCAAAGTTTTTTTATAATCAATCCTCAGGTTGTTTTTAAAATATGTAATCGATGGTATATCAACCGCAAATGTCTTTTTCAGTCGGAGAGGGAAAGGCAATGGTTACCCAAACTCTGTTACGCATACAAAACGCTGCTGGCACCCGGCCATACAATGACGCGATGTTATCGTTCTCGCTCATTTTTCAAAATAAAAGCCTGAAACTATGTCTAAAGACTGTTGACACCTTGAGGAAGAGATAAGAAAAGGAATCTGGTTGATATCCCTTTAAATGGAGCAAAGGGCAGGGTATGGAACATGGAGTTTTCAAAATAGAAGCCACTTCCTGGTTTGATTTTCCTCAGGGTTTCACCTGCAATATCAGTTCTGTTATACTCACAGACAATATGTTTTCTATCCAATACTAATATGCATATATTAGCAACTGAGACTGAGGAGCAGGCCGTTTAGTTTGGGCAACTTATTCATCCAAGCTACTCAATACTGCCCCCCAGCCATAAGAAGTTAATAACCGGAGCTGATAAAGCACAAGAGGAGAGAGAGATGTTCTGCTGTATCAGGCTGTGGAGGGACTGTACTGTGAGCGAGTGACACGGGGAGCAAGGAGGATGGAGAGACAAGAGACAGCAACCAAGCCATAGTAGACTAATAGCTGCCATAGCTAGGTTATTTATCATCAAATATGATTACATAGTACCTGTCTTGACTACATCAAAACGGGAGAAGCAAGTTAAGCTAGCTAACGTTAGCTAGCTAGGCTAACTGAAGCTGCAGTGAATGAGCTTTCTAATCCTACTGTTACAAACAACAACTCCCTGCAGAATATTAAGTAGCAGCCTACCTGTTGGCTCTTGGTGGTGGTCACCTATCCTCCCCCTTAAACTTTTCATTCTGTCATTTTAATTCAATCTTCCATTGATTAGATGTCTATCTTTTGCCACACAAGGAGGCTCTATGACTGTAGCCTATTGCCGATTTGATGATTTATGACTGGCTTAACAGCAGCAACAAGCTACACGCTCCACTCTAGTGAAAAGCAAGAGCATCAGCATAAATAACATTTCACTCTCTCTACTACACATAACCCAGACCCGTGACAATCAGATCATACCCCAGACCCGTGACAATCATATCAGATCATACCCAGACCCGTGACAATCAGATCATACCCAGACCCGTGACAATCAGATCATACCCCAGACCCGTGACAATCATATCAGATCATACCCAGACCCGTGACAATCATATCAGATCATACCCAGACCAGTGACAATCATATCAGATCATACCCAGACCAGTGACAATCATATCAGATTATACCCAGACCAGTGACAATCATATCAGATCATACCCAGACCCGTGACAATCATATCAGATCATACCCAGACCCGTGACAATCATCTTAGATCATACCCAGACCTGTGACAATCATCTTAGATCATACCCAGACCTGTGACAATCACATTAGATCACAACCAGACCCGTGACAATCATATTAGATCATACCCAGACCCGTGACAATCAGATCAGATCATAACCAGACCCGTGACAATCATATTAGATCATACCCAGACATGGGGATTCATTAGGAATTCTGGATCTGGACCCGGGATCGGGTCTCCGATATTCGGATACAGGTGGATCCGTGAAGACCTATAGTTAGGATGAGCCCTAAAGCCCATGCAAACTAAGCCTGATGCTAATGGTTAAGTGCTAACAAACAAAAGCACCCTCAGGGCTAACAAAGATTGTTAACCCCAAAACACTAAGAAACAAAAGCACCCTCAGGGCTAACAAAGATTGTTAACCCCAAAACACTAACAAACAAAACACCCTCAGGGCTAACAAAGATTGTTAACCCCAAAACACTAACAAACAAAACACCCTCAGGGCTAACAAAGATTGTTAACCCCAAAACACTAACAAACAAAAAAACCCTCAGGGCTAACAAAGATTGTTAACCCCAAAACACTAACAAACAAAAACACCCTCAGGGCTAACAAAGATTGTTAACCCCAAAACACTAACAAACAAAAGCACCCTCAGGGCTAACAAAGATTGTTAACCCCAAAACACTAACAAACAAAAACACCCTCAGGGCTAACAAAGATTGTTAACCCCAAAACACTAACAAACAAAACACCCTCAGGGCTAACAAAGATTGTTAACCCCAAAACACTAACAAACAAAACACCCTCAGGGCTAACAAAGATTGTTAACCCCAAAACACTAACAAACAAAAACACCCTCAGGGCTAACAAAGATTGTTAACCCCAAAACACTAACAAACAAAACACCCTCAGGGCTAACAAAGATTGTTAACCCCAAAACACTAACAAACAAAAACACCCTCAGGGCTATCAAAGATTGTTAACCCCAAAACACTAACAAACAAAACACCCTCAGGGCTAACAAAGATTGTTAACCCCAAAACACTAACAAACAAAAACACCCTCAGGGCTATCAAAGATTGTTAACCCCAAAACACTAACAAACAAAACACCCTCAGGGCTAACAAAGATTGTTAACCCCAAAACACTAACAAACAAAAACACCCTCAGGGCTAACAAAGATTGTTAACCTCAAAACACTAACAAACAAAACACCCTCAGGGCTAACAAAGATTGTTAACCCCAAAACACTAACAAACAAAAACACCCTCAGGGCTAACAAAGATTGTTAACCTCAAAACACTAACAAACAAAACACCCTCAGGGCTAACAAAGATTGTTAACCTCAAAACACTAACAAACAAAAACACCCTCAGGGCTAACAAAGATTGTTAACCCCAAAACACTAACAAACAAAAGCACCCTCAGGGCTAACAAAGATTGTTAACCCCAAAACACTAACAAACAAAACACCCTCAGGGCTAACAAAGATTGTTAACCTCAAAACACTAACAAACAAAACACCCTCAGGGCTAACAAAGATTGTTAACCCCAAAACACTAACAAACAAAACACCCTCAGGGCTAACAAAGATTGTTAACCCCAAAACACTAACAAACAAAAACACCCTCAGGGCTAACAAAGATTGTTAACCCCAAAACACTAACAAACAAAACACCCTCAGGGCTAACAAAGATTGTTAACCCCAAAACACTAACAAACAAAACACCCTCAGGGCTAACAAAGATTGTTAACCCCAAAACACTAACAAACAAAAACACCCTCAGGGCTAACAAAGATTGTTAACCCCAAAACACTAACAAACAAAAACACCCTCAGGGCTAACAAAGATTGTTAACCCCAAAACACTAACAAACAAAACACCCTCAGGGCTAACAAAGATTGTTAACCTCAAAACACTAACAAACAAAAACACCCTCAGGGCTAACAAAGATTGTTAACCCCAAAACACTAACAAACAAAAGCACCCTCAGGGCTAACAAAGATTGTTAACCCCAAAACACTAACAAACAAAAACACCCTCAGGGCTAACAAAGATTGCTAACCCCAAAACGCTAGAAAAACATGAGCTGGAGCACACCCAGAAAAATGATTTTGTGTGGAGGTGCTGACTAACGAAGAATAAACTATAAACTATAGTAAAGAGAACCACACACTCCATATATAACCCCAAAAAGCTAACAAACAAAAACACGGGGCAAACTGAGGACTTACCTTGTCTTTCCTGAGACGGGAGGCCTCCTCTCCGGATACCAGGGTCTTGTAGTAGGAGCTACGCTCGGCCGTGAAGTGGACCTTCGATAGGGCGTTCTCTACCAGCGCCACCGACAGGTTAACCCCCTCGATGTGAAGCCAGCCGATGAAGTTACCAGCCTTGTCCATACTCTCTACTTCCACCTCCACCTGCCAGAGAGAAGAGGGAGGAGACAGAAGAGGAGGGAGAAATGAGACTGGGTTAATGTACTGTATCGGGATTAGGTTTGAGATTCTATTAGAGAACGCGCGGAGGGTGCTCTGAAGCAGGACACACTCTCCTGTCCTTAAATAGACAGATCATTGGAGGCCCCTGAGCTCGCTATCGATCTGAGAGCCTTGAGCTCGCACGAACACAGCTGATGTGGCAGCTCTCTCACTGTCAGTTGGCCTTCGCGCTGTTTTGGTCACCGCCGCCGCGCTCATCTTTCATGCACAATTACACCCAGCGGAGACACTCAGTGGGTTAGACCTCCAAGACGACTCAGGACCCCTAGATTGATCCCATTGGTCTCTGAGCCGTGGAGGGACACCATATGAAAGGTACTGGAATATAAAGGTAATGAAAATCTGCGTTTCAAAAAGAAAAGTCGGAAAGGGACTTTGAGCTGGAACACTAATAGACCAAGAATGTTTTTTAGGGGACAGCTGAGGAACATCTCATAGTTCTTTAACAAAACACATCCATGATTAGCTGGAGCAGATCCATAATTGAATAGTATAATAGTAAACCTGTTTTCCCTCTTGACTTCAGCTGATGCCAACAACAACCTTAAAAGAACTGATTTTCTAATTCAGTATCGAGTCCAAACTTCATCTACCAGTCTTTGGTTAAGACTTCAATACCGTTATAGAGTAAGGTTCCCACACATTTTCAAAATCTTTTGCAATTAGTGTGAGCCAAATTGCATTCCCTGTGGTGCTAACCCTGCTGCTGACAAAGTGCCGGGTATTTAACAACATTAGCCTTTTGGAGACAATAACCAAAATCTGCCTATTCAGTAGAATTACCTATTCATTACGTTTTGTTTCATAAAGCGTGGGAGGAGAGACAGACAAATCAATATGGCGTTGTTTTTTCCCTCCGACGGCAGAGTGGGAGAGAGAGAGAATAAAAGAGAGGCCAGGTGTGGAGAAGACATACTGGAGTAAGTCAAAGACTCTGGCTGCTTAGCCTCTGTGGGCCCCCGTGGGAAATCTGACGCAGATGACTTTGCCTTGCTCCTCTGTGCCTTGTATCCACAGTCAAAGTAAAAAGCTTTTTAATGAGAGCATAATCTGCACTTTGATTAAACACAATAGTGACAACACGCTGCGGTGGAAACAGGGACAAACATAGGCTGTGTTTCCTGCTTTCTCCCCCAGCTCCTAGCTGGGTCTTGGGGGGGTTTGAGAGAAGGCGAGGAGGTCATGTTAATGCTGCCTCGTGGGGGGGTTCTGAGGCTTTCTGACCTGTCTAGGCATGCTTGGTTAAATGGGGTTGGATGTTATGTGTAAATGGATAAGTTGAAGTGTGACTGCAGGATCCCTCCCCACACTACTGCTACAGTACACTACCATGTGTCTGTCTGGTTCAGTACACACACACTGACTCAAGGTGTGTTTATGTGCCAATGCTACGTCCTCAACATGGTGTTAAGAGGACAGATAGACAAGGATTGACAACTGATGACAAGTTCCTCATCTCATCCCCCCCTCCCTTTCTCTCCCCCCCTCCCCAATTTCCCTCTCTCTTCCCTCCCCTTCTCTCCCTTCCTCCCCAATTTCCCTGTCTCTCCCCCTCTCTCTTCCCTCCCCTTCTCTCCCTTCCTCCCCATTCCCACCTCTCTCTAACTGGCCTGCCAGTTATACAACCAGGCTATTATAGACACACTGCACCTCCCAGCACTTAAATGTCAAGCAGGGAGGTGAGGGGGGTGAGTGGAGGGAAAGGTCTGTAGTGAGCTGGAGCTAGCAGGGAGCAGGCAGCGTTCTCTCCTCAGACAGGCTGATGCTCATTATCCTCTCCACCCCTCACTGGGTCTTCACAAACCACATGCCCAAAAAATGTCAGCAACCCAATGCTCGATGTCAGACAAAAATTGAGAGTGGAAATGAGTGGATGGAGGGGAGAAATGGAGAGAGGGAGAAGGAGAAATGGAAAGAGGGAGAAGGAGAAATGGAAAGAGGGAGAAGGAGAAACGGAGAGGAGGAGAAATGGAACAATGTGGGGAAAAAGAAGTAGAGCAGTGGGATGTTTGGTACTAATCAGAGTAAATAGGAGTGTGTGTGTTATCCATCAGGAGCATCCTATTCACTATGGGCTGCCAAAGAAAATCACTTGCTTAATTTGAGCAATTGAGTAGATATTCAATTTCAATGTGTCAAACTGGACCGATAATACAATCCATTACATTACCATTCAGCAGCACTATTCACTACCAGAGTAAAGAGGTACAGAACATACAGGTCAATAGGGAATGGAATTATGGTTCTATGGGGCCAAATATATTAGTCTCACACACACAGTTGTGGACATACACACACAGCTGTGGACACACACACTTGGTAGAACACAAGAGGGAAATTGATGCCAGTTGTACATACGAAAGAGACAGACGCGGGACTCGGAGAGAGAGACAGACGCGGGACTCGGAGAGAGAGACAGACGCGGGACTCGGAGAGAGAGACAGACGCGGGACTCGGAGAGAGAGACAGACGCGGGACTCGGAGAGAGAGACAGACGCGGGACTCGGAGAGAGAGACAGACGCGGGACTCGGAGAGAGAGACAGACGCGGGACTCGGAGAGAGAGACAGACGCGGGACTCGGAGAGAGAGACAGACGCGGGACTCGGAGAGAGAGACAGACGCGGGACTCGGAGAGAGAGACAGACGCGGGACTCGGAGAGAGAGACAGACGCGGGACTCGGAGAGAGAGACAGACGCGGGACTCGGAGAGAGAGACAGACGCGGGACTCGGAGTGGGAAACAGTGGGGAGAAAGAGAGAGCGAAAGAGACAGTGGGGAGAAATAGAGAGAGTGGGGAGAAAGAGAGAGAGTGGGGAGAAAGAGAGAGAGTGGGGAGAAAGAGAGAGAGTGGGGAGAGAGAGAGAGAGAGAGACAGTTGGAGAGAGAGAGAGAGAGAGAGAGAGAGAGAGAGAGAGAGAGAGAGAGAGAGAGAGAGAGAGAGAGAGAGAGAGAGAGAGAGAAAGACAGTGGGGGAGAGAGAGAGAGAGACAGTGGGGGAGAGAGAGAGAGAGAGAGAGAGAGAGAGAGAGAGACAGAGAGAGACAGAGACAGAGACAGAGACAGAGAGAGCGAGACAGAGAGACAGAGAGAGAGAGAGAGAGAGAGAGAGAGAGACAGAGAGAGAGACAGAGAGAGAGACAGAGAGAGAGACAGAGAGAGAGACAGAGAGAGAGACAGAGAGAGAGACAGAGAGAGACAGAGAGAGACAGAGAGAGACAGAGAGAGAGAGCGAGAGAGAGAGAGACAGGGGGAGAGAGAGACAGGGGGAGAGAGAGAGAGACAGGGGGAGAGAGAGAGAGAGACAGTGGGGGAGAGAGATAGAGAGAGAGACAGTGGGGGAGAGAGATAGAGAGAGAGACAGTGGGGGAGAGAGAGAGAGAGAGAGACAGTGGGGGAGAGAGAGAGACAGTGGGGGAGAGAGAGAGACAGTGGGGGAGAGAGAGAGACAGTGGGGGAGAGAGAGAGACAGTGGGGGAGAGAGAGAGACAGTGGGGGAGAGAGAGAGACAGTGGGGGAGAGAGAGAGACAGTGGGGGAGAGAGAGAGAGACAGTGGTAGTAAAGAGGGAGAGATAGTAAAGAGGGAGAGATAGTAAAGAGGGAGAGATAGTAAAGAGGGAGAGATAGTAAAGAGGGCGAGAGTAAAGAGGGAGATAGTAAAGAGGGAGAGGTAGTAAAGAGGGAGAGGTAGTAAAGAGGGAGAGGTAGTAAAGAGGGTGAGGTAGTAAAGAGGGCGAGGTAGTAAAGAGGGAGAGATAGTAAAGATGGAGAGATAGTACAGAGGGAGAGGTAGTAAAGAGGGCGAGGTAGTAAAGAGGGAGAGATAGTAAAGAGGGAGAGATAGTAAAGAGGGAGAGGTAGTAAAGAGGGCGAGATAGTAAAGAGGGCGAGATAGTAAAGAGGGAGAGATAGTAAAGATGGAGAGATAGTAAAGATGGAGAGATAGCAAAGAGGGAGAGGTATAGAAGAGAGAAGCTGTGAGAGAAAGGTAAAGAGATGAAGGACAAAGGGAAAATGGGGCGTAATTAGAAAGCTTTGTAGGGGGGACTGAATGGACAAGTACACACACACACGGGAGTACACACACACAGTTTCCTTCACTGCAGGACTGATTAGTGTGCCTATCTGCTGGACCACATATAGAACTACAGGAGGCATAATGGAAGGGACATTTGCTTGCCACTTGACAACAGCACAAATACTAAACTAATGGCAGCAGAGCTTTGTGAAGCCTAATGGTCAGAAATGATCCTCCTGAGCAACATGAAAAATACTGGGCTACGGAATCACATTACACACTAATGGACAAGCTGGCGGGCTGCAACACACCTGTGTAAATGCATGTACACACACCTCATTATCTCCTGCTACAGCTCAATACCTGGTTGTTTTGTCACCTTCTCTCTGGCAAAGACCATGTCTTACCTATCGCCTGCATACCAACACCATGGAACGGGCTGGCTGTGTACTGAGTGGCTCTGGGCTGACTAAAGCATCATGCCTGGCACAGTGTTTCTAGGGCCACTCAGGGGCCCCCCAGCAGAGGTGATAATGTGGCCCATTGATTACCGTGGGCCTTTCACTGCTCGGGGACTACCCCTGCAAAACAGACACGGCCCAAGCAAGCATGCACCTGCCTGGGCTTGTTCTCTCTCTCTCTGAGGTAACAGACTGCATTCACACCCCCAGAGCCCTGGAGCTGATCTGAGCTGTGGTGGCTGATTGGCAGCCCACGCGAATCACTTGAATTCCCCGTCCAAAGTAAATACGCTCACAATGGAGGGCTAGGGGTGGGGAGAGGTGACTGCTTTAGAGCAGAGCCCAGATGGCTCCCAGTGGAGGGCTTGAAGGAGCCAAAATGGCTCCCGTCGGAACACAAATGTAGCTCCGTAATCTCCTAAACGCTGGGATTGTAAACAGGTGTTCAAAACAAAAAAAAACAACACAAAACAAGAGAGTGGAACTCATTGTTTAAGACTACAAAGACCAATCCTTTTTGGAGTCCATTGAAGAGGAGGGCTTAGAAGGACTTTTAGCTGATCAACTACTACAGACTTAGCTCACTAGTCGCTAATTCACTTGGCTGTTTCAAAGGG
>NC_048579.1:64174164-64274164 GCF_013265735.2 Oncorhynchus mykiss
CAGGGAGAGGTTGGCACAGATTCATCCATTTACATAAAAAGCTCTTTATGAGTAATGCAAACCTGTCAACAGGTTGTGTGTCATCACAACATTAAAAGAGATGGAACACTCAGAGAGGGTTCTCCTTATCATCATACAAGTCAGCTGAGTTCCATGAGAGTTTCAGTTACAAATCACTTGATGTGAGAGACTGTGTGTATTGGGACAATGCAGAATGACTCAGTCAGCCTCAGATGTAAGTATAATGGCTGACGTGTGGCAGTGAGTGAGCTGTAATCTGCACTAAGGGCGTGTGTGTTGGTTCTTCTATCCTTGTGGGGACTTTGGGGGATTTTAGGTCCCCACAAGGATAATACAACAAGGAAAAAGCTCTCTCGTGGGGACATTTCCCACATCCCCACGAGGACAAAGGCTATTTTAAGCTTAGGGTTAGGAGGTAGGTTTAGGGTTTGGTTTAAGGTTACTGGTTTGGAGGTAGGTTTAGGGTTTGGTTTAAGGTTAGGGTTAGGGGTTAGGAGGTAGGTTTAGGGTTGGGTTTAAGGTTAGGGTTAGGAGGTAGGTTTAGGGTTTGGTTTAAGGTTAGGGTTAGGAGGTAGGTTTAGGGTTTGGTTTAAGGTTAGAGTTAGGGGTTAGCAGGTAGGTTTAGGGTTTGGTTTAATGTTAGTGGTTTGGGGGTAGGTTTAGGGTTTGGTTTAAGGTTAGGGTTAGGGGTTAGGAGGTAGGTTTAGGGTTGGGTTTAAGGTTAGGGTTAGGGGTTAGGAGGTAGGTTTAGGGTTTGGTTTGGGGTTAGGGGTTAGGAGGTAGGTTTAGGGTTTGGTTTAAGGTTAGTGGTTTGGAGGTAGGTTTAGGGTTTGGTTTAAGGTTAGGGTTAGGGGTTAGGAGGTAGGTTTAGGGTTTGGTTTAAGGTTAGGGTTAGGGTTAGGAGGTAGGTTTAGGGTTTGGTTTAAGGTTAGTGGTTTGGAGGTAGGTTTAGGGTTTGGTTTAAGGTTAGGGTTAGGGGTTAGGAGGTAGGTTTAGGGTTTGGTTTAACCTGTTGAATCTATGGGGGCGCTATTTCATTATTGGATAAAAAACGTGCCCGTTTTAAGCGCAATATTTTGTCACGAAAAGATGCTCGACTATGCATACAATTGACAGCTTTGGAAAGAAAACAGTCTAACGTTTCCAAAACTGCAAAGATATTATCTGTGAGTGCCACAGAATTCATGCTACAGGCGAAACCAAGATGAAACTTCAAACAGGAAATGAGCAGAATTTCTGAAGCTCTGTTTTCCAATGTATCCTTATATGGCTGTGAATGCAGCAGGAACGAGCCTGCGCTTTCTGTCGTTTCTTCAAGATATCTGCAGCATTGTGACGTATTTGTAGGCATTTCATTGGAAGATTGGCCATAAGAGACTACATTTTCCAGGGGTCCACCCGGTGTCCTTTGTCTAAATTGGTGCGTAATCTTCAATTGTGGGCATTTTCTCCTGGGATTCAGGACAGAAAGCACACTTCCACGAAGGATATATCATCGAAGAGATATGTGAAAAACACCTTGAGGATTGGTTCTAAACAACGTTTGCCATGTTTCAGTCGATATTATGGAGTTAATTTGGAAAAAAGTTTGGCGTATTGATGACTGGATTTTCGTTTTTTTTTTGGTAGCCAAACGTGACGCACCAAACGGAGCGATTTCTCCTAAACAAATAATCTTTCAGGAAAAACTGAACATTTGCTATCTAACAGAGTCCTCATTGAAAACATCTGAAGTTCTTCAAAGGTAAATTATTTTATTTGAATGCTTTTCTGGTTTTTGTGAAAATGTTGCCTGCTAAATGCTAATGCTAAATGCTATGCTAGCTAGCTACTGTTACACAAATGATTGTTTTCCTATGGTTGAGAAGCATATTTTGAAAATCTGAGATGACAGTGTTGTTAACAAAAGGCTAAGCTTGAGAGCTAGCATATTTATTTCATTTCATTTGCGATTTTCATGAATAGTTAACGTTGCGTTATGCTAATGAGCTTGCAGGGATAAATACACTCCTGGATACAGGTTTTTTTGGTAGCCAAACGTGATGTACAAAACGGAGCGATTTCTAAAACACAAATAATCTTTTTGGAAAAACTGAACATTTGCTATCTAACTGAGAGTGTCCTCATTGAAAACATCTGAAGTTCTTCAAAGGTAAATTATGTTATTTGAAGGCTTTTCTTGTTTTTGTGAAAATGTTGCATGCTGAATGCTACGCTAAATGCTACGCTAAATGCTACGCTAGGTATCAATACTCTTACACAAATGCTTGTTTTGCTATGGTTGAAAAGCATATTTTGAAAATCTGAGATGACAGTGTTGTTAACAAAAGGCTAAGCTTGAGAGCTAGCATATTTATTTCATTTGCGATTTTCATGAATAGTTAACGTGCGTTATGGTAATGAGCTTAGGTCTATAAATAGGATCCCGGATCCGGGTTTGCTCGCCGGTTAGGGTTAGGGGTTAGGAGGTAGGTTTAGGGGTTGGTTTAAGGTTAGTGGTTTGGAGGTAGGTTTAGGGTTTGGTTTAAGGTTAGGGTTAGGGGTTAGGGGGTAGGTTAAGGGTTTGGTTTAAGGTTAGTGGTTTGGAGGTAGGTTTAGGGTTTGGTTTAAGGTTAGGGTTAGGGGTTAGGAGGTAGGTTTAGGGTTTGGTTTAAGGTTAGGGTTAGGAGGTAGGTTTAGGGTTTGGTTTAAGGTTAGTGGTTTGGAGGTAGGTTTAGGGTTTGGTTTAAGGTTAGGGTTAGGGGTTAGGAGGTAGGTTTAGGGTTTGGTTTAAGGTTAGGGGTTAGGAGGTATGTTTAGGGTTTGGTTTAAGGTTAGTGGTTTGGAGGTAGGTTTAGGGTTTGGTTTAAGGTCAGGGTTAGGGGTTAGGAGGTAGGTTTAGGGTTTGGTTTAAGGTTAGGGTTAGGAGGTAGGTTTAGGGTTTGGTTTAAGGTTAGGGTTAGGGGGTAGGTTTAGGGTTTGGTTTAAGGTTAGGGTTAGGGGTTAGGAGGTAGGTTTAGGGTTTGGTTTAAGGTTAGTGGTTTGGAGGTAGGTTTAGGGTTTGGTTTAAGGTCAGGGTTAGGGGTTAGGAGGTAGGTTTAGGGTTTGGTTTAAGGTTAGGGTTAGGGGTTAGGTTTAGGGTTTGGTTTAAGGTTAGTGGTTTGGAGGTAGGTTTAGGGTTTGGTTTAAGGTGAGGGTTAGGGGTTAGGAGGTAGGTTTAGGGTTTGGTTTAAGGTTAGTGGTTTGGAGGTAGGTTTAGGGTTTGGTTTAAGGTTAGGGGTTAGGAGGTAGGTTTAGGGTTTGGTTTAAGGTTAGTGGTTTGGAGGTAGGTTTAGGGTTTGGTTTAAGGTCAGGGTTAGGGGTTAGGAGGTAGGTTTAGGGTTTGGTTTAAGGTTAGGGTTAGGGGTTAGGTTTAGGGTTTGGTTTAAGGTTAGTGGTTTGGAGGTAGGTTTAGGGTTTGGTTTAAGGTGAGGGTTAGGGGTTAGGAGGTAGGTTTAGGGTTTGGTTTAAGGTTAGTGGTTTGGAGGTAGGTTTAGGGTTTGGTTTAAGGTTAGGGGTTAGGAGGTAGGTTTAGGGTTTGGTTTAAGGTTAGTGGTTTGGAGGTAGGTTTAGGGTTTGGTTTAAGGTTAGGGTTATGGAAAACATGATTCTGACTGGAAATACATTTTAGATCCCCACGAGGATAGATGAACAAAACAGGTGCTTGTGCCACAGGAAGCAGGTATGACAGAGGATGGAGGGAGAGGGTAAACACTATCATTCATCCTCCATAACCCCTCCCTCCCTCCTCTGATATCCCTCTTTCACCATCATTCCCCTCATCTGCTTGAGGACAAGAACCTCAATCTCTCCAACCGACAGCTCTGCTCACCCTCCTGCATTAGACATGTATCACATTGAGCCCTGGAGGGGGGAGGGTGTATTGGGGGCAGGGTATCAACATGCTCAGAGGAATCTTATCAGAGAGCGAGGGATGGTGGAAAAAAGAGGGACAGAGAAAAAGAGGTAGAGAGAAGTAGGGGGAGATAGGAGAGATTGCACTGACTCGTCCACTCAAAACCGTAACTCAAAAACGACGGACAACTTTGATCAAAATCCATGTCGATATTTTTGGACAAATAAAATAAATACATTGGCTGTGGTTCATTGTGATGGGAGAAGAAAATGAGACGTTGATGGGGACAGGAGAGCTGAATCAGTGGGGCTCCCAGTCAACCCTGAAAGCACCATTTCAGAGGTATCGAACAGCGCCCGTGCGGCCAAAATCCATCGTCTCGCCTTTCACTGAAATAGATTAAGACTGGGAATTGCCAGTGACCTCACAAAACAACATTATTACGATATTTAGGTGCCGATAAGATATGTATTGCAATTATCACAATTCTTTACTGTTTGTATTGTGATTTGATACTGTGATTTTATTACGATTTGTTGTTCCAAACATTTTGCTCACCATATGTCTGCTTCAGAGGGACAAGAGAGTCATGAGAAAAACGAGTTTTGATCAGTCATGTAAATAAGGTGCTGCAAACAAATTGGCTTCCTACTTAAAAAGATGGAGAACAAGCTATGAAGGAAAAATACTGGAGTTTTGGTGAGCAGGTACAGCCAACTAGCGCAAAGAAATATTGCAATAGTCAAAACAACATATCGGCAAAAATAAGATCACGATATGTAACTATATCGATTTCCCCCCCAACACTATTATAGATCACTTTTAGGTGGATATACTGTCAGTTCATATAAATTATACATTTTCCCACTCTGAGTTCCGGACTGGCATTCCGACTGGACACAAATCGATAAACCTTGCAGTCTGGTGCGTTTTATAGTGAGGTGGAAATATATCAAATAAATGTCTGTGATGATAAACAGGAAACCAAATAAATAAATGAACAACTATTACCTGGAAATAAATACATTATGCAGGACAGGTTTCTGTATGACAGCCGTGTGAATGCCATGGCAGCTCTATTATCTAGCACTGCAAGGGGAGGGTGTGTCTCTGGTACAGCGTTTTGTTAGCGCTGTTGGTACGTTTGTTGACAGCACTGCTGCGAGGGTAACGGTGCGTACAGTGCTATCCGAGAGGGGACGACATCTTAATGAGTGTGTGTGTGTTTGTCAATCACTGCTTACTAAAGAGAATAAATGAAAATGGAAAGATTCATAATATTCAGCAGAAAAGAGAAGACCGGGTCTAATTAGCTGTGGAGGGTTGCATGTCGAGCTATTGGCTTCGGGAAGTGCTGCCAGTGAATGGAATAGAGCTTGTGCACACAAACACCTAAATTAGCCATCACATAACCTTATAACCACCAAATTATACCTGGAACACCACCAGTAATGAAGGGAATAAATTGCACATAATAACACTAATAGCAGGGTAGGCTGGGACGATGATGACTTCACATTACAGACCAAGGGCCTATTTGTCAAGCACCCTAAGAGCTCCTCTTCAAATCATTAAGGTTGTTTCTTCTTCCTAATAATCCTTTCAAAACATAACGACCACGGTCATTATGTGGACATTTCCTGGGCTGCATCCCAAATGGAACCCTTCCCTTTATAGTGCACTACCTTTGACCTGGGCCCATGGGGCCTAAACAAACATAAAGAGGTAACAAACATACAGGCCTATGACACCTTGGTGACGTCCATCACCCAACCAACCAGGGGAGCAATCTAAAACGATCCCACATTTTAGACCAGGAAGGGTCAAACTCAGTCCACAGAGGGCCTTGTATCTGGTGGTTTTTGTTATATCCTTTCAATGAAGACCTAGACAACCAGGTGAGGGGAGTTCCTTACTAAACAGTGACCTTAATTCATCAGTCAAGTACAATGGAGGAGGAAAAACCCGCCGACGCTCAGCCCTCCGTGGAATGAGTTAGACGTGTTAGATTATGGCGGGGCACTTCTGCCAGATCGAAGGCCTCGTGGTTTCAGGGTCAAATCTATAAATATAGATCACCTTAAAAAAAAATAGGTAGTAACATTCATCGATCCCCTAATGGGATTGATCTGCTTTGGATGATAATGCTATGGTAATGGGCCTCTTAATTAAAGTGGCTACATGTGGCCTAATGACAAATACTGAGGACGAACAAAACATGCACACTATGAACACAAATAGGCAAATAGGTCAGGGCTTGGCCCAAATAACTAGGAACTAGAGATGTTAACGGTAACCATTAATCAGTTAGGCACAGAAAATACATTTGACCGGTCATGCTTATCGGTCTATAGGTTAATTAGCATAATTTCGTGGAATTCAAATGGAGCGTGTGAATTTTAGTTGGGATAGTTAAGCAACAAGGCCAGAGGGGGTGTGGTGTTTGGGCAATATACCACGGCTAAGGGCTGTTTATGCGCAACGCGGAGTGCCTGGATTACAAATCCAAATCTAATTTTATTGGTCGCATACACATGATTAGCAGATGTTATTGTGGGTGTAGTGAAATGCTTGTGCTTCTAGCTCCGGCAGTGCAGTAATATCTAACAAATTACACAACAAACACAAACCTGAGTAGGAATGACTGAAGACTATATACATACAGTGGGGCAAAAAAGTATTTAGTCAGCCACCAATTGTGCAAGTTCAGGAGCATTTGGATGATCCAGAAGAAGATTGGGAGAATGTCATATGGTCAGATGAAACCAAAATATAACTTTTTGGTAAAAACTCAACTCGTCGTGTTTGGAGGACAAAGAATGCTGAGTTGCATCCAAAGAACACCATACCTACTGTGAAGCTTGGGGGTGGAAACATCATGCTTTGGGGCTGTTTTTCTGCAAAGGGACCAGGACGACTGATCCGTGTAAAGGAAAGAATTAATTGGTCCATGTATCGTGAGATTTTGAGTGAAAACCTCCTTCCATCAGCAAGGGCATTGAAGATGAAATGTGGCTGGGTCTTTCAGCATGACAATTATCCCAAACACACCGCTCGTGCAACGAAGGAGTGGCTTCGTAAGAAGCATTTCAAGGTCCTGGAGTGGCCTAGCCAGTCTCCAGATCTCAACCCCATAGAAAATCTTTGTAGGGAGTTGAAGGTCCGTGTTGCCCAGCAACAGCCCCAAAACATCACTGCTCTAGAGGAGATCTGCATGGAGGAATGAGTCAAAATACCAGCAACAGTGTGTGAAAAGACTTACAGAAAACGTTTGACCTCTGTCATTGCCAACAAAGGGTATATAACAAAGTATTGAGATGAAGTTTTGTTATTGACCAAATACTTATTTTCTACCATAATTTGCAAATAAATTCATAAAAAATCCTATAATGTGATTTTCTGGAATTTTTTTCTCATTTTGTCTGTCATAGTTGAAGTGTACCTATGATGAAAATTACAGGCTGCTCATCTTTTTAAGTTGGAGAACTTGCACAATTGGTGGCTGACTAAATACTTGTTTGCCCCACTGTATCTGTTTTACTGTTTATAAATTAAAGCACTTTGTTTCCATTAAGTATTTGGAAAAATGTATGTTTCTGGTATGCATGATTTTGTCCTGATCAATGAGACTACAAAGGCTGTGGTTACTCCCTGAGGAAGGCCATGCTGCCAAAACACAGAGTTAACTTTTTCTTCTACTGAACATGACATAAGTAAAATAAAGGCATTTTAAACTAACTATAAGAAGAGTGCCATGGTATTGTTTGGTTTTGAAGACAAAGGCCAAAGGCAACCTTCTAGGCCTTTCAGGGAGACATGGGTCAGTTATCCAGACCATTTGCCTCTCCCCATAAGCCCTGTCCCTGTGTGTCTAAAGGGGCCTGGGGCTATTGAGTTGCTCTCCCTGGCCTGGACCGATCTCCTGACATCTGACTCATGACCACTTGGTTTCCTCTGGCGGCGAAGCAGCCAGGTGTGTCCAATAACCAAGGGAGAGGAGACGTTTGCTCGTTTGTTTTGGGTTAGCTGTGTCACTGTCGATATACATCGCTGTCAAGAGTGGTCACCTGCTGTATGCATGATAGTGTGTGCGGATGTGTGTGTGTGGATGTGTGTGTGCACATTGATGAGTGTGTGAGTACATAAAGTTCCCTGAGTTGAGCTCTGCTGCCCTGTAGCAGCAGCATCATCTTAACGCTCCAACACGATAAAAGAGCTGAGAACACGACATATCAACCTATCACTCAGACCTCTTTAAAGTCCTCACAGAGTCGCCACTAGCTAAACAACAACGGGGGAGTGGGGGACTTGGGTAGCTTCTCAAACTGCACCCTATTGACTATATAGTACACTACATCTGACCAGGGCCCAAAGGGAATAGAGTGTCATTTAGGACACAGCCTGGGAAAGGACTGGCGTTTGCAGAATAACACAGAAGCACTCTGGGTTTTTAAGAGTCCGGGAGAGGTGGAAGGGTGGGTGAGCCTGGGAGCACAGGTGGAAATCCCAGAGTGCAGCGATAAGTGCTGAGGGAAGTGTGTGTAAACTCTGTGAGAGGCTCCTCCATAAACATGTATTGCTTAACCTCTCACCATGTTGACAGGCGCTGAACGAGGGCACACACACAGAGCTGGATGCAGGACACAAGCACACACACCCCAAATCCAACTCTGTCCTCAAATCCCACAGCTTCACTCTCACTTCTCCAGAGCTTTTGCCATGTGGCTTTTCAAACAGCACTTTGTCCTCTGCCTTCAACTGAACTAGGCCTGTACCTCCCAGGAGACCAGTCTCTGGCATTCACAGCACTGTGTGTCTAAGCTAGATAGCTACTCTCTAGCCTGCTGTCCCATCAACCTTCAGCACTCTGCTTAGGGTGGTCTGCTCTTGTAATCAGAGCTCATATCATAGAAGGAAGGTCTCGTGTCACACACACACACACACACACAGGTAGGCAGAATAGTCTAGATGCACTTGTCTCTGACACAAAGCAGGCATGTGAAGTTTACAAAGGTGCAGTGTGTGTGTGTGTGAATGTCCACTCCTAAGGACCCTGGGAAATCAATGTGACTCGGAGGCCCATGCATCACTGTCACGGAGGGCCGATTGCACCCCTCTCTCCAAACGATCGGGGGTCATTAGCAGGCCAGAGAAACATGAATGATCTCCCCCCCCCCCCACCACCACCACCACCGCCCCCCCTTGGCAAATTCACTCACAAAAGAAGCTCCCTCACATTAATGAGTTTCCCTCATCAATAGATAATTTATGTTTGCCCAGAATGAGTCTCCTGTCTGCCGATTGAAAACAATACAGAGAGAGAGAGAGAGAGGTAGAGAGAGAGGTAGAGAGAGAGGTAGAGAGAGAGGTAGAGAGAGCGAGAAATGGCAGAGGGCTCCCGGGTTGTAATGAAAGGATGTACCGTCTGTTCGAGCCGCTAAACGATTTGTCGTGGCTATGACAGGTGAGAGGGATGAGGAGAAAATAACCGAAAAGGGGAGAATAAGAAACAGAAGGCTGATTGGGGGGCGAACATCCAACGTCCCTCTCCACCTGAGTTAGCAGGGAAAACAAAAATGAATTTACCATTGTTGTGGAGGGGTGGAAGACATTTTCTAGTGCTTATAATATCCCAGCGTCTGTTTCGTTCTGGGATAAGGAGAGGAGATCAAAAGGACGAATCTCTTCCTCTCAATTCAATTCAAGGGCTTCATTGGCATGGGAAACATATGTTAACATTGCCAAAGCAAGTGAAGTAGATCATAAACAAAAGTTAAATAAACAAAAACGAACAGTAAACATTACACTTACAGAAGTTCCAAAAGAATAAAGACATTACAAATGTCATATTATATATATATATACAGTGTTGTAACGATGTACAAATGGTTAAATTACAAAAGGGAAAAGAAATAAATATAAATATGGATTGTATTTACAATGGTGTTTGTTCTTCACTGGTTGCCCTTTTCTTGTGGCAACAGGTCACATATCTTGCTGCTGTGATGACACACTGTGGTATTTCACCCAGTAGATATGGGAGTTTATCAGAAGTGGGTTTGTTTTCAAATTCTTTGTGGATCTGTGTAATCTGGGGGAAATATGTCTCACTAATATGGTCATACATTGGGCAAGAGGTTAGGAAGTGCAGCTCAGTTTCCATCTCATTTTGTGGGCAGTGTGCACATAGCCTGTCTTCTCTTGAGAGCCAGGTCTGCCTACGGCGGCCTTTCTAAATAGCAAGGCTATGCTCACTGAGTCTGTACATATTCAAAGCTTTCCTTAAGTTTGGGTCCATCATGGTGGTCAGGTACTCTCTGTTTGTACTCTGTTCAGGGCCAAATAGCAACCGTTTTTTTGCGCTCCCTCTCTCATGAATGAGTTAGAGTTGACACGTCCATTACGGCGTTCTCTCCCAAACGTGTCCAATTAAAGACAAATTGGCGCTGCCATTCTCTCTATACAGGTGGGTTTGTAGGGTTTTCTGCTGGGTCTCTAGTTTAGACCTGGAGCAGGTGGAGTGTGTGAGTGTATTCTGGCAAGAGGGGAACAGATGAAATGCCACACACACAGACAGGCCAATCAGATCTACTGTAGCTTTGATTGGACTGATCATGTCAACTTCATACTTTCACAATCTTAGCTAGACAAGCAGTGATGAATCACGTCCACAATCTACTGGAAAATCCCTTTCAATTATTGTATTTGACCTTTATTTAACTAGACAAGTCAGTTAAGAACAAATTCTTATTTTCAATGACGGCCTAGGAACAGTGGGTTAACTGCCTGTTCAGGGGCAGAACGACAGATTTGAACCTTGTCAGCTCGGGGATTCAATCTTGCAACCTTTCGGTTACAAGTCCAACGCTCTAACCACTAGGCTGCCTGCCGCCCAAATCCTTGTCATATGAGAAATTATAGATAAAATGTATCGATTGGACATAAACATAAGACACTATATAATGTTGTTGGTGCTGTAACCATGAGGAAGGGATACTATATAATGTTGTTGGGTCTGTAACCATGAGGAAGGGATACTATATAATGTTGTTGGGTCTGTAACCATGAGGAGGGGATACAATATAATGTTGTTGGGTCTGTAACCATGAGGAGGGGATACAATATAATGTTGTTGGGTCTGTAACCATGAGGAAGGGATACTATATAATGTTGTTGGGTCTGTAACCATGAGGAGGGGATACTATATAATGTTGTTGGGTCTGTAACCATGAGGAGGGGATACTATATAATGTTGTTGGGTCTGTAACCATGAGGAGGGGATACTATATAATGTTGTTGGGTCTGTAACCATGAGGGGATTTTATATACTGTTGTTGGGTCTGTAACCATGAGGAGGGGATACTATATAATGTTGTTGGGTCTGTAACCATGAGGAGGGGATACTATATAATGTTGTTGGGTCTGTAACGATGAGGAGGGGATACTATATAATGTTGTTGGGTCTGTAACCATGAGGAAGGGATACTATATAATGTTGTTGGGGCTGTAACCACGAGGAAGGGATACTATATAATGTTGTTGGGTCTGTAACCATGAGGAGGGGATACTATATAATGTTGGTGGGTCTGTAACCATGAGGAAGGGATACTATATAATGTTGTTGGGTCTGTAACCATGAGGAGGGTCTGTAACCATGAGGAGGGGATACTATATAATGTTGTTGGATCTGTAACCATGAGGAAGGGATACTATATAATGTCGTTGGGTATGTAACCATGAGGAAGGGATACTATATAATGTTGTTGGGTCTGTAACCATGAGGAGGGTCTGTAACCATGAGGAAGGGATACTATATAATGTTGTTGGATCTGTAACCATGAGGAAGGGATACTATATAATGTCGTTGGGTATGTAACCATGAGGAAGGGATACTATATAATGTTGTTGGGTCTGTAACCATGAGGAGGGGATACTATATAATGTTGTTGGTGCTGTAACCATGAGGAGGGTCTGTAACCATGAGGAGGGGATACTATATAATGTTGTTGGGTCTGTAACCATGAGGAGGGGATACTATATAATGTTGTTGGTGCTGTAACCATGAGGAGGGTCTGTAACCATGAGGAGGGGATACTATATAATGTTGTTGGGTCTGTAACCATGAGGAGGGGATACTATATAATGTTGTTGGGTCTGTAACCATGAGGAAGGGATACTATATAATGTTGTTGGGTCTGTAACCATGAGGAAGGAATACTATATAATGTTGTTGGGTCTGTAACCATGAGGAAGGGATACTATATAATGTTGTTGGGTCTGTAACCATGAGGGGATACTATATAATGTTGTTGGGTCTGTAACCATGAGGAAGGGATACTATATAATGTTGTTGGATCTGTAACCATGAGGAAGGGATACTATATAATGTTGTTGGGTCTGTAACCATGAGGAAGGGATACTATATAATGTTGTTGGGTCTGTAACCATGAGGAAGGGATACTATATAATGTTGTTGGGGCTGTAACCACGAGGAAGGGATACTATATAATGTTGTTGGGTCTGTAACCATGAGGAGGGGATACTATATAATGTTGTTGGGTCTGTAACCATGAGGAGGGGATACTATATAATGTTGTTGGGTCTGTAACCATGAGGAGGGGATACTATATAATGTTGTAGGGTCTGTAACCATGAGGAGGGGATACTATATAATGTTGTTGGATCTGTAACCATGAGGAAGGGATACTATATAATGTTGTTGGGTCTGTAACCATGAGGAGGGGATACTATATAATGTTGTTGGGTCTGTAACCATGAGGAGGGTCTGTAACCATGAGGAGGGGATACTATATAATGCTGTTGGGTCTGTAACCATGAGGGGGGGATACTATATAATGTTGTTGGTGCTGTAACCATGAGGAGGGGATACTATATAATGTTGTTGGGTCTGTAACCATGAGGAGGGGATACTATATAATGTTGTTGGGTCTGTAACCATGAGGAGGGGATACTATATAATGTTGTTGGGTCTGTAACCATGAGGAGGGGATACTATATAATGTTGTTGGGTCTGTAACCATGAGGAGGGTCTGTAACCATGAGGAGGGGATACTATATAATGTTGTTGGGTCTGTAACCATGAGGAGGGTCTGTAACCATGAGGAGGGGATACTATATAATGTTGTTGGGTCTGTAACCATGAGGAAGGGATACTATATAATGTTGTTGGGTCTGTAACCATGAGGAAGGGATACTATATAATGTTGTTGGATCTGTAACCATGAGGAGGGGATACTATATAATGTTGTAGGGTCTAACCATGAGGAGGGGATACTATATAATGTTGTTGGGTCTGTAACCATGAGGAGGGGATACTATATAATGTTGTAGGGTCTGTAACCATGAGGAGGGGATACTATATAATGTTGTTGGGTCTGTAACCATGAGGAGGGTCTGTAACCATGAGGAGGGGATACTATATAATGTTGTTGGGTCTGTAACCATGAGGAGGGGATACTATATAATGTTGTAGGGTCTAACCATGAGGAGGGGATACTATATAATGTTGTTGGGTCTGTAACCATGAGGAAGGGATACTATATAATGTTGTTGGATCTGTAACCATGAGGAGGGGATACTATATAATGTTGTTGGGTCTGTAACCATGAGGAGGGGATACTATATAATGTTGTAGGGTCTGTAACCATGAGGAGGGGATACTATATAATGTTGTTGGGTCTGTAACCATGAGGAGGGGATACTATATAATGTTGTAGGGTCTAACCATGAGGAGGGGATACTATATAATGTTGTTGGGTCTGTAACCATGAGGAAGGGATACTATATAATGTTGTTGGATCTGTAACCATGAGGAGGGGATACTATATAATGTTGTTGGGTCTGTAACCATGAGGAGGGGATACTATATAATGTTGTAGGGTCTAACCATGAGGAGGGGATACTATATAATGTTGTTGGGTCTGTAACCATGAGGAAGGGATACTATATAATGTTGTTGGATCTGTAACCATGAGGAGGGGATACTATATAATGTTGTTGGGTCTGTAACCATGAGGAGGGTCTGTAACCATGAGGAAGGGATACTATATAATGTTGTTGGGTCTGTAACCATGAGGAAGGGATACTATATAATGTTGTTGGGGCTGTAACCACGAGGAAGGGATACTATATAATGTTGTTGGGTCTGTAACCATGAGGAGGGGATACTATATAATGTTGTTGGGTCTGTAACCATGAGGAGGGGATACTATATAATGTTGTTGGGTCTGTAACCATGAGGAGGGGATACTATATAATGTTGTAGGGTCTGTAACCATGAGGAGGGTCTGTAACCATGAGGAGGGGATACTATATAATGCTGTTGGGTCTGTAACCATGAGGGGGGGATACTATATAATGTTGTTGGGTCTGTAACCATGAGGAGGGGATACTATATAATGTTGTTGGGTCTGTAACCATGAGGAGGGGATACTATATAATGTTGTTGGGTCTGTAACCATGAGGAGGGGATACTATATAATGTTGTTGGGTCTGTAACCATGAGGAGGGTCTGTAACCATGAGGAGGGGATACTATATAATGTTGTTGGGTCTGTAACCATGAGGAGGGTCTGTAACCATGAGGAGGGGATACTATATAATGTTGTTGGGTCTGTAACCATGAGGAAGGGATACTATATAATGTTGTTGGGTCTGTAACCATGAGGAGGGGATACTATATAATGTTGTAGGGTCTGTAACCATGAGGAGGGGATACTATATAATGTTGTTGGGTCTGTAACCATGAGGAGGGTCTGTAACCATGAGGAGGGGATACTATATAATGTTGTTGGGTCTGTAACCATGAGGAGGGGATACTATATAATGTTGTTGGGTCTGTAACCATGAGGAAGGGATACTATATAATGTTGTTGGGTCTGTAACCATGAGGAAGGGATACTATATAATGTTGTTGGGTCTGTAACGATGAGGAGGGGATACTATATAATGTTGTTGGGTCTGTAACCACGAGGAAGGGATACTATATAATGTTGTTGGGGCTGTAACCACGAGGAAGGGATACTATATAATGTTGTTGGGTCTGTAACCATGAGGAAGGGATACTATATAATGTTGTTGGGTCTGTAACCATGAAGAGGGGATACTATATAATGTTGTTGGGTCTGTAACCATGAGGAGGGTCTGTAACCATGAGGAGGGGATACTATATAATGCTGTTGGGTCTGTAACCATGAGGGGGGGATACTATATAATGTTGTTGGTGCTGTAACCATGAGGAGGGTCTGTAACCATGAGGAGGGGATACTATATAATGTTGTTGGGTCTGTAACCATGAGGAGGGGATACTATATAATGTTGTTGGGTCTGTAACCATGAGGAGGGTCTGTAACCATGAGGAGGGGATACTATATAATGTTGTTGGGTCTGTAACCATGAGGAAGGGATACTATATAATGTTGTTGGGTCTGTAACCATGAGGAAGGGATACTATATAATGTTGTTGGATCTGTAACCATGAGGAGGGGATACTATATAATGTTGTAGGGTCTAACCATGAGGAGGGGATACTATATAATGTTGTTGGGTCTGTAACCATGAGGAGGGTCTGTAACCATGAGGAGGGGATACTATATAATGTTGTTGGGTCTGTAACCATGAGGAGGGGATACTATATAATGTTGTAGGGTCTGTAACCATGAGGAGGGGATACTATATAATGTTGTTGGGTCTGTAACCATGAGGAGGGTCTGTAACCATGAGGAGGGGATACTATATAATGTTGTTGGGTCTGTAACCATGAGGAGGGGATACTATATAATGTTGTTGGGTCTGTAACCATGAGGAAGGGATACTATATAATGTTGTTGGGTCTGTAACCATGAGGAAGGGATACTATATAATGTTGTTGGGTCTGTAACGATGAGGAGGGGATACTATATAATGTTGTTGGGTCTGTAACCATGAGGAAGGGATACTATATAATGTTGTTGGGGCTGTAACCACGAGGAAGGGATACTATATAATGTTGTTGGGTCTGTAACCATGAGGAAGGGATACTATATAATGTTGTTGGGTCTGTAACCATGAAGAGGGGATACTATATAATGTTGTTGGGTCTGTAACCATGAGGAGGGGATACTATATAATGTTGTTGGGTCTGTAACCATGAGGAGGGTCTGTAACCATGAGGAGGGGATACTATATAATGTTGTTGGGTCTGTAACGATGAGGAGGGGATACTATATAATGTTGTTGGGTCTGTAACCATGAGGAGGGTCTGTAACCATGAGGAGGGGATACTATATAATGTTGTTGGGTCTGTAACCATGAGGAAGGGATACTATATAATGTTGTTGGGTCTGTAACCATGAGGAAGGGATACTATATAATGTTGTTGGATCTGTAACCATGAGGAAGGGATACTATATAATGTTGTTGGGTCTGTAACCATGAGGAAGGGATACTATATAATGTTGTTGGGTCTGTAACCATGAGGAAGGGATACTATATAATGTTGTTGGATCTGTAACCATGAGGAAGGGATACTATATAATGTTGTTGGGTCTGTAACCATGAAGAGGGGATACTATATAATGTTGTTGGATCTGTAACCATGAGGAGGGGATACTATATAATGTTGTTGGGTCTGTAACCATGAGGAGGGGATACTATATAATGTTGTTGGGTCTGTAACCATGAGGAAGGGATACTATATAATGTTGTAGGGTCTAACCATGAGGAGGGGATACTATATAATGTTGTTGGATCTGTAACCATGAGGAGGGGATACTATATAATGTTGTAGGGTCTAACCATGAGGAGGGGATACTATATAATGTTGTTGGGTCTGTAACCATGAGGAGGGTCTGTAACCATGAGGAGGGGATACTATATAATGTTGTTGGGTCTGTAACCATGAGGAGGGGATACTATATAATGTTGTAGGGTCTGTAACCATGAGGAGGGGATACTATATAATGTTGTTGGGTCTGTAACCATGAGGAGGGTCTGTAACCATGAGGAGGGGATACTATATAATGTTGTTGGGTCTGTAACCATGAGGAGGGGATACTATATAATGTTGTTGGGTCTGTAACCATGAGGAAGGGATACTATATAATGTTGTTGGGTCTGTAACCATGAGGAAGGGATACTATATAATGTTGTTGGGTCTGTAACGATGAGGAGGGGATACTATATAATGTTGTTGGGTCTGTAACCATGAGGAAGGGATACTATATAATGTTGTTGGGGCTGTAACCACGAGGAAGGGATACTATATAATGTTGTTGGGTCTGTAACCATGAGGAGGGGATACTATATAATGTTGTAGGGTCTGTAACCATGAGGAGGGGATACTATATAATGTTGTTGGGTCTGTAACCATGAAGAGGGGATACTATATAATGTTGTTGGGTCTGTAACCATGAGGAGGGGATACTATATAATGTTGTTGGGTCTGTAACCATGAGGAGGGTCTGTAACCATGAGGAGGGGATACTATATAATGTTGTTGGGTCTGTAACGATGAGGAGGGGATACTATATAATGTTGTTGGGTCTGTAACCATGAGGGGATTCTATATAATGTTGTTGGGTCTGTAACCATGAGGAGGGGATACTATATAATGTTGTTGGGTCTGTAACCATGAGGGGATTCTATATAATGTTGTTGGGTCTGTAACCATGAGGAGGGTCTGTAACCATGAGGAGAGGATACTATATAATGTTGTTGTGTCTGTAACCATGAGGAAGGGATACTATATAATGTTGTTGGGTCTGTAACCATGAAGAGGGGATACTATATAATGTTGTTGGGTCTGTAACCATGAGGGGATTCTATATAATGTTGTTGGGTCTGTAACCATGAGGAGGGTCTGTAACCATGAGGAGAGGATACTATATAATGTTGTTGGGTCTGTAACCATGAGGAAGGGATACTATATAATGTTGTTGGGTCTGTAACCATGAGGAAGGAATACTATATAATGTTGTTGGGTCTGTAACCATGAGGAAGGGATACTATATAATGTTGTTGGGTCTGTAACCATGAGGAGGGGATACTATATAATGTTGTTGGGTCTGTAACCATGAGGAGGGGATACTATATAATGTTGTTGGGTCTGTAACCATGAGGAGGGGATACTATATAATGTTGTTGGGTCTGTAACCATGAGGAAGGGATACTATATAATGTTGTTGGGTCTGTAACCATGAGGAAGGGATACTATATAATGTTGTTGGGTCTGTAACCATGAGGAAGGAATACTATATAATGTTGTTGGGTCTGTAACCATGTTTGCTAGTGACAGACTCTTCCCATTCAAATTTGAGTTTAACAAAAAAGTTCATTAATAGACCCATGTAATTCCAGTTGATATTGCGAGGGTGGTTTTGTTTGCTCAATGTGCTGCCTGAGTCGGTGTATTGTCTATAAAAGTGGATCCTCGTGATTGTATTTTTACTTCCTTTTTAGAGCACAAAGGCCTAATAAAATGTTGTGTAGTGGCTTTGCTGGTATGCATCTAAAAAAAAATTGGTTGAGTTCTCCCATCACCAGTGGCAATTTTAGCATGCAAATATTGGTGGGGTGGAGAGAGAGAGAGCAAGAGAGGGAGAGAGAAGGTTAGATAAATTAGTGTACAGTAACTGGGAATGTGAGTGTGTGAGGAGACAACGAGCAGAGAAAGAACGGAGAACGAGAAAGAGAGAGAGTAAAAGAGTGACAGCGAGAGAGACGTGTGAGAGAAGACTAGACACCGGCGTTGAAAGACAGAGAGAGAAGACTAGATAGCTGGGCGTTGAAAGAGAGAGAGAAGACTAGATAGCTGGGCATTGAAAAAGAGAGAGAAGACTAGATAGCTGGGTGTTGAAAGAGAGCGAGAGAGAAGACTAGATAGCTGGGTGTTGAAAGAGAGAGAGAGAAGACTAGATAGCTGGGTGTTGAAAGAGAGAGAGAGAGAAGACTAGATAGCTGGGTGTTGAAAGAGAGAGAGAGAGAGAGAGAGAGAGAGAGAGAGAGAGAGAGAGAGAGAGAGAGAGAGAGAGAGAGAGAGAGAGAGAGAGAAGACTGGATAGCTTGCCGTTGAAAGAGAGAGAAGACTAGATAGCTTGCCGTTGAAAGAGAGAGAGAAAAGACTAGATAGCTGGGTGTTGAAAGAGAGAGAGAGAGAGAGAGAGAGAGAGAGAGAGAGAGAGAGAGAGAGAGAGAGAGAGAGAGAGAGAGAGAGAGAGAGAAGACTGGATAGCTTGCCGTTGAAAGAGAGAGAAGACTAGATAGCTTGCCGTTGAAAGAGAGAGAGAAAAGACTAGATAGCTGGGTGTTGAAAGAGAGAGAGAGAGAAGACCAGATAACTGGGTGTTGAAAGACGTATGAAGCCTTCAGCCAAAAGCAGAACGCATAGCCTCTCACTGGGTCAATACTGAGTCGATCACACTCCGGGCCTAGGGTGTCCCATCCAACTGACCTAGATGGCTGTGTGTGTGTGTGGCGCAATCAATTATGAAGAGGAGACCCCCTCCCTCTCTGTTAGCCTACCAAGAACCACCCTGTTTGTGGTGTGATCTATCTGTTTCTCTATGGTTACGCTCGGGGGCACACGGAGAGAGGGAAGGGGTGGGGGGGGGATTGTAGGGGAGGGAGAGAGCACACAAACCTATACGTTGGGAGGCGGGGAGGCGGGGAGCCACCGAGTAACATGAGGGGCAAAATCTTTACATGACGAAAGTTAAATACAAATCTCAATAAAGAACGATGAGTCGAACAGTGTTGGAATGACTATGTTATATTTGAGTCATTTAGCAACTACCTACAGTAGTGAGTGCATACATGTTCATACTTCTTTCCTACTGGTCCCACGTGGGAATCGAACCCACAACCCTGGTGTTGCAAGTACCATGCTCTACTAACTGAGCTACACGGGACCAAGAAACGAGAGCACGGGGCTTGATAAAGGCGATTTAGGCGACTATCGCAGTGCCTGTAAATGTTTTCAGCAGCCATGAAGCTCGATAGAAAGCAGAGTGGCTTTGGATGGGCTCTAACAGCCTGGTTATTAAAATCAATAACAGTAATAACTGCAATCAGTCTGTTAACACCAGAACCGCTGGGCCTTTCAGCCTATAGGTACCGCTAGTGAAAGTTGAGAATTTTGCCGGGTGTCCTCAAAGCTTGATAAATAACGCATTTGCAATTGTAAAGGATGAATTGCATGAAACATTTATGGATTTACACTACATGACCAAAAGAATGTGGACACCAGCTGAACGAATATCTCATTCCAAAATCATGGGTATTAATATGGAGTTGGTCACCACTTTACTACTAGCTCTTCTGGGAAGGCTTTCCACTAGATGTTGGAACATTGCTGAGAGGACTTGCTTCCGGGCACTGATGTTGGGCGATTCGGCTTTCAAATTCATCCCAAAGGTGTTCGATTGGGTTGAAGTCAGGGCTCTGTGCAGGCCAGTCAAGTTCTTCCATACCGATCTCGACAAACCATTTCTGTATGGACCACACTTTGTGCACGGGGTCTTTGTCATGCTGAAACAGGCAAGGGCCTTCCCCAAACTGTTGCTACAAAGTTGGAAACACAGAATCATCTAGAATGTCATTGTATGCTGGAACATTAAGAATTCCCTTCACTGGAAACTAAGGGTACCAGCCCAAACTATGAAAAACAGCCCCAGACCATTATTCCTCCTCCAACATTTACAGTTGGCACAATTCATTCGGGCAGGTAGAGTTCTCCTGGCATCCCCCAAATCCAGATTCATCTGTTGAACTGCCAGATGGTGGAGGGTGATTCATCACTCCAGAAAACACATTTCCACTGCTCCAATGGCGGCGAGCCTTACACCACTCCAGCCGGTGCTTGGCATTGAAGATGGTGATCTTAGGCTTGTGTGCAGCTGCTCAGCCATGGAAACCCATTTCATGAAGCTGCCAACGAACAGTTATTGCTCATGTTGCTTTCAGAGGCAGTTTGGAACTCTGTAGTGAGTGTTTTAAACGAAAAACAGAGGATTTTACGTGTTACGCACTTCACCACCCGGCGGTCCCATTCTGTGAGCTTGTGAGGCCTACCACGTCGCGGCTGAGCCGTTGTTTCCACAATAACAACACAGTTGACCGGGGCAGCTCTATCAGGGCAGAAATTTTACAAACTGACTTGTTGGAAAGGTGGCATCTTATGACAGTTGGAAGTCCCTGAGATCTTCAGTAAGGCCATTCTAATGCCAATGTTTGATATTGAGATTGCATGGCTGTGTGCTCAATCTGATACACCAGTCAGTAACGGTTGTGACTGAAATAGCCGAATCCACTACTTTGAAGGGGTGTCCACATACGTTTGTATGTATAGTATATATCCATGTAAAAATATAACGATAGTTTTTCGTTTAGATAGAAGCAGGGAAATGTTTTCGATAATAAAAACAAATGGTGAAGTGAAATGTGTTGTATTACAGAGTCAGCCATAGTAGTATGGTGCCTCGAACAAATTAGGGGTAAGTGCCTTGCTCAAGGGCACATTGACAGATTCTTTAAGGCCCTACTGAAAAACGTATAGCCTATTTTCATTTCCCTTACAATAAAAACGTTACAGTGTAATACATGTGGTCAACTGAAGTTATTTGTAGATCTAGTTAGTAATAGAGTTATAGTAAGTAATCCAGTCGTTACAGCTACCTTTGACAAAGTAGGACAGAACCATCCAAGTTAAAAGGTGAACGTGACACTGGGTCCATGCATATCAAGCTGGCTAATATCACATATGGTGGCCACAAACATTCCTAGTGGAGCTGCAGGAAGTGGGAGCTGTGTGGGTAAACACATGTTAAAATGTCATTATCACAATGTTATAGAATGGAGAAAGAAATGACACTATGGATCTGAAACACCACACAAGTCATAGTGATTGTATAGGAACAACTATACAGGTACGCGCGCACACACACACAATTTTTCTCTTTAGTTTAGTGTGAGGTAGTCCACGCTATCCAAAACAGTGCCTTGAAGGGTAGCCTCTGTGGGAGCGGTTAAGCCACATTGAACACACTTAGGGTCAGGAAAACGATTGGAGAGGGAATTAAGCCACATGACTCCCCAATGTGATACACAAACACACCTAGTACCAACCAACCTAGTAGCATAAAACTACACAGCCATTCCCTGGCTGTCTCTGGGCCGAGGCTATCTGCCAACGGGAGAATGAGAAAATCAAATACTGTGTTTTTTTCCCTCTTTCAATAGCTCTCCCGAAAGGAAGATGGCGGACATCTTGTGTATGTCTTCTTTTCAGTTCACAACGAAAACTGTCTGAGCCAAGAAGCTGAAATAAACTAAATTGTTTAATGTGCCACTACTCACCCCACTGTTTATAAAAATAAGTGCAGTCATTTGGTCATAAATTGAAGTTACAGGTTGCACCTTTAAAGTAACTGTCCAGTATTTCCAGATTTCTATGAAATATGACCTATAAGTCATTACATTATCAGTGAAATAGTTCTCTTTCCATGTTGTTTAGAAGTATGGAAAAAAGCAGCTTTTCTGTATTGGAATAGTGTGGGCGTACACTGGTCATTAAAGATATTCATGCGAGTGATGACAAACTGTTTGAGATAGTCTGAGGTGGTGTTTTTGAAGTGGGTTTTTTATCCAATGCATGATTTTGCCACAAATACGAGTATAGGATGACGTTATTTGGGTATGTTAACATAACTTTTAAAAGTGAGATTTGGACAGTTACTTTAAGGGGTGAAAACAAGTTCTAGCAGACAGTTAGTGGTTTTCCCTTTTAGGGTGATAGAAAATGCACTTCACAGCCACATGGATGGTGAACTGGAAGGAAGTTCATTAGGATCATTAAAGAAGCCTTTGGGAGGGAACAGGAAATTGGATAGACCCCAGAAAGAGTGGAGTCCAGAGAGAGAGAGAGAGAGAGAGAGAGAGAGTAAGAGAAATAGTGTGTTGATAGCATTAATCACATTTTAAGTCCAGTGCTAAGGCCAAGGACTATTCTCACTCTGAACTTGATTGGATTCTCAGCACCATTAAAAAAAGGTTGGCGAGAAGAAGTGGAGAATCATGGATATTGCTGAGAGAGTCGCTGCAAAAATAAAGCCACAAAGCCAAAAAAGTCAAGACAAAATTTGTGAGAGTTCAGCGGAAGACAGTCAATCTTTCCTAAACCAACACAAACACCTAATATAATATGATTAAGGCTTTTCCGCAGCCAGGACTTTGCTGGGATACATTTCCCCAATGGATGGGTTTCCTTTCCCTCCAAAACCACCACAAAGGGTGTCAAAACAACCCCCCCACCCCAAAAAAGGAGGAAGGTGAGGGAGGGGAAAAACAGCCGTAGCACCTGAAGGATGACATATCTGGCATGGCAGTGCTGTTTGACTGAACTCTGGAGAAACAGTGGTGCTACGACGAGAGGTGAAGGCAATCAGGATGAGCCCATCATCATTTGTCTGGACCCCGTTCTCCCCGTGACAACGCTAGAACGCCAACGACAATCAAAAGGCCTTTTCTGTCCTCCGGCCTGACAGACGGAGAGAGCGAGGGTGAAGAAGAAAATAAGAAAAGAGGGGGAGAGTGTAGGAGGAAAAAAAAAAACATTTTTCAGCGTGCCCTTTTGTCCGTTTCAAACGGTTGTCAGAGAAACAGGAGTAGAGCGCTGCCTGTTGCGAGGGCTGGTTGGTGAAGGAGCGTGTCACTGGAGATGGGGGTGGGGCCAGAGACTAGTGAGGGGAGAGCTTCTCTATCCCATTTATCTGCCCTAAACAATGCTGCAAATACAATACATAAACACACCGCAAGGGTCAAAATAAATAACTAGAAAACCCCATTTATATAACAATGGTTGTACAGGGACTCAAGAGTGAAAAGATGAAGAAAAAACATGGATAAATCCCAAATGGGTGCATCATGAATGCACCAATAACATCTCTATTGCTGTAATTAAGGTGCATAATTCCTACCTCCTCCCTTGTACAACACAACATTCTCCGTCCCAACTCTACAACCCAGCTAGCCTACAAGTGAACTTTTCACCCCACCAGTCAACAGCCAAATCACCAAATCAGACTGGTCCCCCTTGATCCAATCAGAGCACTCTGATTTGGAAGCCAGTCGGCCGTGGAGACAACAGCCAATCAACAAATGAGATGAGGCCCCTCTGATCCAATCACACACACACAAACACACATCCATGTCGCGAGGCAAACTAAGCTCACCAGGCTCACACAGTCCCAGCCTACAGTCTGGAGTCAGACAGTCGTGTGGGCCTTCCCACAGTAATGGTAGGGAGGTCAAATACTACTTCCACTGCTGTTTTTAAAGGGGCCTGGACGTTTGAGACACGAAGCTCACGACAACAGCAGCACTGTGCTACTGTAATCTAATCACCAGCGGAGAGTGTGGCGTTTCCCAAATGGGATTACAGCCTTCCGTCTCTCGATGCCCGCGAACCAGCCAGGAACACCTCGTTGCGCGTGTACCCAAGAACGGTTATCCGAAGTGGGGGTGGGATGAAATGCGAGGGGGGTGGGAGCGGTGCTTGGAGCCTCTCTGGGCGCCTGGCTAGGAGTGATTAGCTCTAGTCAGGGAGCTTCAGAGGAGAGAGTGTGTGGAACAGAGAAGGAGCTTTCTATCAGCTCAAACATGGCCGCCTAGCGTGTGGCTTTAGCCTTGAGCTGACATTCCCGAGGTAGTGACGAAAAGGTCTGAAGCAGCAAGAGCTAGCGGCTAGCTTATTGCTGAAGTGTTTCTCCTTTGGATGAACATGCAAGACACTAATGCTATCGCCGTACGGCACAGCATGTATCGTGCTAACATTGTTCTTGGCATTGGACACATACAGTGCCTTGCGAAAGTATTCGGCCCTCTTGAACTTTGCGACCTTTTGCCACATTTCAGGCTTCAAACATAAAGATATAAAACTGTATTTTTTTGTGAAGAATCAACAACAAGTGGGACACAATCATGAAGTGGAACGACATTTATTGGATATTTCAAACTTTTTTAACAAATCAAAAACTGAAAAATTGGGCGTGCAAAATTATTCAGCCCCCTTAAGTTAATACTTTGTAGTGCCACCTTTTGCTGCGATTACAGCTGTAAGTCGCTTGGGGTATGTCTCTATCAGTTTTGCACATCGAGAGACTGAATTTTTTTCCCAATCCTCCTTGCAAAACAGCTCGAGCTCAGTGAGGTTGGATGGAGAGCATTTGTGAACAGCAGTTTTCAGTTCTTTCCACAGATTCTCGATTGGATTCAGGTCTGGACTTTGACTTGGCCATTCTAACACCTGGATATGTTTATTTTTGAACCATTCCATTGGAGATTTTGCTTTATGTTTTGGATCATTGTCTTGTTGGAAGACAAATCTCTGTCCCAGTCTCAGGTCTTTTGCAGACTCCATCAGGTTTTCTTCCAGAATGGTCCTGTATTTGGCTCCATCCATCTTCCCATCAATTTTAACCATCTTCCCTGTCCCTGCTGAAGAAAAGCAGGCCCAAACCATGATGCTGCCACCACGTTTGACAGTGGGGATGGTGTGTTCAGCTGTGTTGCTTTTACGCCAAACATAACGTTTTGCATTGTTGCCAAAAAAGTTCAATTTTGGTTTCATCTGACCAGAGCACCTTCTTCCACATGTTTGGTGTGTCTCCCAGGTGGCTTGTGGCAAACTTTAAACGACACTTTATGGATATCTTTAAGAAATGGCTTTCTTCTTGCCACTCTTCCATAAAGGCCAGATTTGTGCAATATACGACTGACTGATTGTTGTCCTATGGATAGAGTCTCCCACCTCAGCTGTAGATCTCTGCAGTTCATCCAGAGTGATCATGGGCCTCTTGGCTGCATCTCTGATCAGTCTTCTCCTTGTATGAGCTGAAAGTTTAGAGGGACGGCCAGGTCTTGGTAGATTTGCAGTGGTCTGATACACCTTCCATTTCAATATTATCGCTTGCACAGTGCTCCTTGGGATGTTTAAAGCTTGGGAAATCTTTTTGTATCCAAATCCGGCTTTAAACTTCTTCACAACATTATCTCGGACCTGCCTTGTGTGTTCCTTGTTCTAAATGATCCTCTCTGCGCTTTTAACGGACCTCTGATACTATCACAGTGCAGGTGCATTTATACGGAGACTTGATTACACACAGGTGGATTGTATTTATCATCATTAGTCATTTAGGTCAACATTGGATCATTCAGAGATCCTCACTGAACTTCTGGAGAGAGTTTGCTGCACAGAAAGTAAAGGGGCTGAATAATTTTGCACGCCCAATTTTTCAGTTTTTGATTTGTTAAAGTTTGAAATATCCAATAAATGTCGTTCCACTTCATGATTGTGTCCCACTTGTTGTTGATTCTTCACAAACAAATACAGTTTTATATCTTTATGTTTGAAGCCTGAAATGTGGCAAAAGGTCGCAAAGTTCAAGGGGGCCGAATACTTTCGCAAGGCACTGTAGCTAGCAACACCGTGCTAAAATCTCTAAAGATAGCAAAACTGCTCTAGCACGCCGCTATCCAAAACAAACCCCTTTTAGCTGCCAACACAATCCTTCTTTCCACTTTCCTCCACTTCCTCCCAGTATTACTGTCCCTTATCTGCCTCCATCACCCTGGGTCGGTTAACATTTCTGCGGTAAACCATAAAATAAAAGTATTTTCAATGTGACACCATCCTTCTGCTCGTCTTTGTTGCTAGCAGTGCTCCTCTGCTCTCTGTGGTCAGGGGGGAAGAAGTGATTGACTGGAGTGTAAAAAACCAGGCCTGGCCTCAGAACAGGCACCATAATGAGGAGACAAGGGAGAGAGCGAGAGAGAGGAGGAGTAGTGAGGGATAACGGGAGGAGAGCGATGAAGGAAGAGTTTTCTTTTGTCTCTCCTCTTCCCCTCCTTCCTCCCCCAGAAGACTGCAGGATAAACAGATGCTGCTAATCAGGCTGCCTGGGTAAAGACATGCTCTGACTGGAGAATCAGGAAGGAGGGAAGGAAAGAGGGGAAGGGGAGAGTGAGAAGAGAGAGGCAATGTTAACATATGTTTCCCATGCCAATAAAGCCCCTTGAATTGAATTGAGAGGAAGAGACCCAGTTGAGACATGGAGAGAGAGAACGACAGCAAGACAGCAACACACACACACACCTGCTCCTCCACTCCAAGAAAGGAGCTAGCGAACATTCCCTCCTCGTCGTCGCCAGTCAAAAGGTTGCACGTTCATCAAATCAGTGGCGTCACTGTGGGCCTGCTTAACCTGCCTGCCGCTTCTGGATTACATGTAATGCATTAGAATAAACAGAGTGTAGTACAGTATTAACACACAGTGATGGCTGAGGGGGAGAGCTGAGAGGGGAGACCTGAGGGGGGAGACCTGAGGGGGAGACCTGAGGGGGAAGACCTGAGGGGGAGAGCTGAGGGGGGAGAGCTGAGGGGGGAGACCTGAGGGGGGAGAGCTGAGGGGGGAGAGCTGAGGGGGGAGAGCTGAGGGGGGAGACCTGAGGGGGAGAGCTGAGGGGGGAGACCTGAGGGGGAAGACCTGAGGGGGAGAGCTGAGGGGGGAGACCTGAGGGGGGAGACCTGAGGGGGGAGAGCTGAGGGGGGAGACCTGAGGGGGAGAGCTGAGGGGGGAGACCTGAGGGGGAGAGCTGAGAGGGGAGAGCTGAGGGGGAGAGCTGAGGGGGAGAGCTGAGAGGGGAGACCTGAGAGGGGAGAGCTGAGAGGGGAGAGCTGAGGGGGAGAGCTGAGGGGGAGACCTGAGGGGGAGAGCTGAGGGGGGAGAGCAAAAGCGAGGGGGGTCGAGGGGTGTGGTTAGTCAGAGTGAGGTTAATTGACGGGCCGTGTCACCGCTCGCTGACTAAGCTCCGTTGCGTAACACTGTTAGGATAACGGTACCAAGTGTTACGTAACGGCAGGTCTTGGACGCCCATGGGGGCTGCAGTTGCACACAGAGAGAGAGAGAGAGAGAGACCCAAACACACGAGAAAGCAAAGACCCCCTTAAAGGGCCCAGAGCAGTTAAAATAGAGTTTTCCTGATGAAAGCTGATTTTCCAGCTGATGAAAGTGACACTGTTCAAGTATGAAACAATTTGATCAGTGTTATTTCCTGATAGTTGCTGGTTGAAAATACAATTTACACAACAGGTTTGCATGGTTATGAGTTTAGGCTTTCCATGGTGACATTACCATGTGGTAAATTGGATAATAGACCAAAAACAGAGTTCTAAACATAGTTTTCCCCTCCCCACTCAGACCACTCCCAGAAAATCATAGCAAAGTTCTTGCTTGAGAAATACTGTTTTCCTAAAAAGCCATTTTTGCCTATTTTAATAGAAGTGTATTACAGCAAGGTACTTAATAAGACAAATTATTTGATATTGCTTTTAAAAAATGGCCTTTAAACAGTGCTGCCACTTCCCGGCCGCTAAAGTGCTTTAAACACACCTGGTGTTGTTAATGTACGACCATTTCAATTAGGAGGGAGAGTGCTCAAGCCAAACGAGCCAGCAGGACCAGGGACAAGTTGGGTTTAAAACAGCACGTTGCGAGGTTGGCTCGCAGCAATGCCCAGATTCAGCAACTGACATTAAGGAGGCCAACGCGACGATGCAGTGAAACACATTAAACTTAAACCACTCTCAGCAGACAAAGTAGAGCCCTGTAGCTAGGTATAATGAGGTTTGGATAAAAACCCTAATAAAACCTGAGAGCCGCATGCAGGCAAAAATGTTGGTTGGAGAATTGCATTCAGTTCATGCTTGAAAACTCTAGCCAAGTTGTTTTATAGATGAGCCAGATATGGCGCCGACATAGATGGCCGCCTGGCTTCATGTTCTTAGGAAACCACGCAGTATTTTGTTTCTTTATGTATTATTTCTTACACTGTTACCCCAGGAAATCTTAAGTCTTATTACATACAGCCGGGAAGAAGTATTGGATATAAGAGCAACATCAACTTACCAACATTACGACCAGGAATACGACTTTCCCGAAGCAGATCCTCTGTTTGGACCACCACCCAGGACAATGGTTCGGATCCAAGTAGGCGACCCAAAACAACAGCGCCGCAGAAGGAGCGGTCTTCTGGTCAGGCTCCGTAGACGGGCACATAGCTCAGCGTTCCCGAGTATACTACTCGCCAATGTCCAGTCTCTTGACAACAAGGTTGACAAAATTCGAGCAAGGGTTGCCTTCCAGAGACATCAGAGATTGTAACATTCTGGCTCACTCGGGATACGTTATGAGTCGGTACAGCCACCCGGTTTCTTCACGCATCGCACCGACAGAAACAAGCATCTCTTACAATCAAATGCCGACCGCATTATCTAACAAATCAATCAATCATCAAGTTTGCAGACGACACTACAGTGATAGGCTTGATTACCAACAACGACGAGACGGCCTACAGGGAGGAGGTGAGGGCCCTCGGAGTGTGGGGTCAGGAAAATAACGTCACACTCAACGTCAACAAAACAAAGGAGATGATTGTGGACTTCAGGAAACAGCAGAGGGAGATCCCCCTATCCACGGGACAGTAGTGGAGAAGGTGGAAAGTTTTAACCTCTCTGGGATATGTGGGACGGTAGCGTCCCACTTGGCCAAAAGCCAGAGAAAATGCAGAGCACCAAATTAAAATAAATTACTATAAAAATCAAACTTTCATGAAATCACACATGTAAGATACCAAATTAAAGCTACACGTGTTGTGAATCCAGCCAACATGTCAGATTTCAAAAAAGCTTTTCGGCAAAAGCAAATGATGCAAATGATAGCGCCTCCGTAAACAAAAGAGAGAAAACATATTTCAACCCTGCAGGCGCAACACAAAACGCAGAAATAAAAATATAAATCATGCCTTACCTTTGACGAGCTTCTTCTGTTGGCACTCCAATATGTCCCATAAACATGACAAATGGTCCTTTTGTTCGATTAATTCCGTCCATATATATCCAAAATGTCAATTTATTTGGCGCGTTTGATCCAGAAAAACTCCGGTTCCAACTTGCGCAACGTGACTACAAAATATCTCAAAAGATACCTGTAAACTTTGCCAAAACATTTCAAATTACTTTTGTTATACAACTCTAGGTATTTTACAAAGTAAATAATCAATAAAATTGATGACGGGATGATCTGTGTTCAATACAGGAAGAAAAACTGACGCTAGCTTTCTGGTCATGCGCCTCTATCAAGCAGTACACATGAAGTGACCCCTCGTTCAAGATGGCAGTACTTCTTCATTACACAAAGGAATAACCTCAACCAATTTCTAAAGACTGGTGACATCCAGTGGAAGCGGTAGGAACTGCAAGCAAGTCCCTTAGAAATCTGGATTCCCATGATGACATGATTCAAACAGTTTTAGAAACTTCAGAGTGTTTTCTATCCAAATCATCAAATAATAATCATATCTTATCTTCTGGGGATGAGTAGCAGGCAGTTGAATTTGGGCATGCTTTTCATCCAAAATTCCAAATGCTGCCCCCTATCCTAGAGAAGTTTTAAGTTCCTCGGCGTACACATCACGGACAAACAAATGGTCCACCCACACAGACAGCGTGGTGAAGGCGCAGCAGCGCCTCTTCAACCTCAGGGGGCTGAAGAAATTTGGCTTGTCACCAAAAACACTCAAACTTTTACAGATGCACAATCGAGAGCATCCTGGGGGCAAACTACCTGCCCTCCAGGACACCTACACCACCCGATGTCACAGGAAGGCCATAAAGAACATCAAGGACAACAACCACCCGAGCCACTGCCTTTTCGCCCCGCTATCATCCAGTACAGGTACAGGTGCATCAAAACTGGGGCTGAGAGACGAAAAACAGCTTCTATCTCAAGGCCATCAGACTGTTAAACAACCATCACTAACATTGAGGGGCTGCTACCAACATACTGACTCAAATCTCTAGCCACTTAATTATTAAAAACTGGATGTAATAAATGTATCACTAGCCACTTTAAAACAATGCCCCTTTATATAATGTTTACATACCCTACATTACTCATCTCATATGTATATACTGTACTCTATACCATCTACTGCATCTTGCCTATGCCGTTCGGCCATCGCTCATCCATATATTTACATATTCTTATTAATTCCTTTACACTTGTGTGTATCAGGTAGTTGTGAAATTGTTAGATTACTTGCATTAACATCTGCTAACAATGTGTATGTGACCAATAAAATTCCATTTGCTTTTAAGTGGAGTCCAGTGAAACCGCATCCACCCTAACTAAGGTGCAGATTTTCCTCGGCCTGGAAGATTCACGTCGTCACCTCCATCCCATTTAAATGAACAGTGTAATGACAAAGTACGATACACCCATCAAATGGTGCCTAGTCTATGGCTTAGGTCTAGACACTGGAGTCAGCAATGCAGTCTCCATCCAGACAAGGCAATGCGCTGTGAATACATATTCAAATAGCCAGGGTTCTCCATTCACCCACGTTGGATTAACAAGGGAAGAGTCCAAAAGGGGGGGTAAGGCAGCATCAACTCAAAAAGAAAATCAATTTCATTGCAAATCCAGACAAGCTCTCATCTGCTTTGGCATTTACACAGAGACACACAATCCATAATGCAGAATGATAAAAGGCTATGGTTCTGATTATAATAAAGTGTTCGTTTGGTTCTGACAGGTTAAGTGCTGTGGTTGAGGGGTCCCGTTGGGCTCCTGGCTGTCTGTCTCAGCCCCCTAGTACTATCATTACTGTTCCTGCCACTCTCTGAGATTCACAGATTGTCTTGTGATGCACCACAGAGGGAGAAGGGTGTGTGTGTGGGTGGAACTAAACCTCCAGAGTCCGACAGGGAGCACAGCAAGAGGGTCTCAATCATTGTAAAAGGTCATGTGGCGGTGTGTGTATGTATGCGTGTATAATTTGTGTGTATAGCGTTTGTGTGTGCATTGCTTTCTTGCGAGCACATGCGCAGATGTGTGTACTGATGACAGGAGTGGTGCAGTAGAGATCATAGCTGTCTCAATGAGAGTCGTACGGGCGTCAAGCCAGAAACAGAGGGAAGCAGCAACAATAAGCATCATCTCTGATCTCTACTACAGAAGAGACTCTTGAAAGGGAGTCAAATACTGAAGTGAAAAGAGTGGAGACAGGCAAAGTGCAGGTCAATAATGGGACACACCAGTGTAGCCTAGAGGGACTATTCTGCAAATGGTAGTCTTTCAGGGGGACATTGTAGGCACGGAGAGAGGGTGTGTGTGTGTGTGTGTGTGTGTGTGTGTGTGTGTGTGTGTGTGTGTGTGTGTGTGTGTGTGTTAAAGCATCCATAGAGGAAGTATTATTTACCTACAGCCAACAAGCTCCAAGCAACTGGGCACTGGTTTCCATGGTGACACATTAACACACAAACTGAAATAATGAGTTAGTCTAGTTTCAAAGAGTGATACAGACCTACACACACCAAATGTACTGTAGCGTTGCTTATTCAACTGCCCTCAGAAGAACGACTTGTGAGAAAAATGTAATTTCACAAAATGTCAAGGCGACCTAATAACGCTGTCTAACCTAAGCCAGGCTAATATCTTATCCAACACGTCGGTGTCTTTTATCATGACATTAACTTGATCCACTAATGTCTGTCAGACAAAGCAATAAAACAGCAGAGATGACGGTTTGTTTTAATATTATCGGAAACATACAGTGGGGATCATTCATATTCACTTCCCTCGGATTTCTTCATTTTATTGTGTTAAAAAGTGAGATTCAAATGAATTATCTACACAAAATACTCTAATGTCAAAGTGGAAGAACAAGTCAATGCATATTAGAAAGACCTTTGGCAGCGATTACAGCTGTAAGTTTTCTTGGGTAGGTCTCTAAAGCCTTGTTCTCACTGCAGGTCTTAATGCTCAAATCAGCTGTTGCTTTTCAAATCCGTTTTGGAATTACACGTGACCAAATGGGATTCGATGTGTTCATACAGCCGTCATTTGCTGACATGGCTAGGCAAGTTGTCATAGTAACGACGAGTGTGTGCAGAGTGGTGTAGTCTGACTGTTGGTGGTGCTCCTATCGGTCAGCAGTTATGTATCAAGCTACGGAGACAATGCCTGCCATGGACGTTTCCCAGTCGATTTGAATGTTCAAAATCAGTGTAAAATAAGGATGAGACGATCCTTGAAAACAAGTCTTTTTTGGCTACAGACAGCAGTCAAATAGCTAGCTAGGTAGCCGTTTGGCTTTCTAGCACAATCAATCACTTGTTTGTAAACAATTAACAAGCTGGTTAGCTTACACATGTCCATGTCAAACAGAAGTTAGCAAGCAACAAGATATGCCAGATAACAGTCTAAAAAACATTTCAGATAAAAAAATATATAATCAGATTTGACCATTCAGACACAGGCCACAGAGTCAATGTGGAGGCTATATACAGGGGGTACCGGTACAGAGTCAATGTGGAGGCTATATACAGGGGGTACCGGTACAGAGTCAATGTGGAGGCTATATACAGGGGGTACCGGTACAGAGTCAATGTGGAGGCTATATACAGGGGGTACCGGTACAGAGTCAATGTGGAGGCTATATACAGGGGGTACCGGTACAGAGTCAATGTGGAGGCTATATACAGGGGGTACCGGTACAGAGTCAATGTGGAGGCTATATACAGGGGGTACCGGTACAGAGTCAATGTGGAGGCTATATACAGGGGGTACCGGTACAGAGTCAATGTGGAGGCTATATACAGGGGGTACCGGTACAGAGTCAATGTGGAGGCTATATACAGGGGGTACCGGTACAGAGTCAATGTGGAGGCTATATACAGGGGGTACCGGTACAGAGTCAATGTGGAGGCTATATACAGGGGGTACCGGTACAGAGTCAATGTGGAGGCTATATACAGGGGGTAACGGTACAGAGTCAATGTGGAGGCTATATACAGGGGGTACCGGTACAGAGTCAATGTGGAGGCTATATACAGGGGGTACCGGTACAGAGTCAATGTGGAGGCTATATACAGGGGGTACCGGTACAGAGTCAATGTGGAGGCTATATACAGGGGGTACCGGTACAGAGTCAATGTGGAGGCTATATACAGGGGGTACCGGTACAGAGTCAATGTGTCAATGTTTTTGCCTGTAAGCAGGAATCAGGAGGATAGAGTTATGGTCAGATTTGCTGAATGGTGGGCGAGGGAGAGCTTTGTACGCGTCTCTGTGTGTGGAGTAATTGTGGTCTAAACCTTTTTTCTCTTTGCTTGCACATTTAACATGCTGATAGAAATTTGGTAAAACTCATTGAAGTTTCCCTGCATTGTCACCAGCTCTGGAAAAGTGCCACCTCTGGATGAGTGTTTTCCTGTTTGTTTATGGCGGAATACATATCATTTAGTGCCAACCTCGCTCTGTGGTGGTATGTAGACAGCAACGAAAAATACAGATGAAAACTCTCTAGGTAGGTATTGTGGTCTACAGCTTATCATGAGATACTCTACCTCATGCGAGCAAAACTTTGAGACTTCCCTTAGATATCGTGAACCAGCTGTTGTTTACATAAATACATAGGCCCCCGCACCGTGTCTTACCAGAGGCTGCTGTTCTCTTGCCGATAGTGTCTAACCCGCCAGCTGTATGTTCTTGATGTCGTCGTTCAGCCACGACTCAGTGAAACATAAGATACAGTTTTTAATGTTCCGTTGGTAGGATATAAGTGCTTTCAGTTCGTCCCATTTATTTTCCAGCGAATGAACGTTAGCTAACAGAACGGAGGGCAAGGGCAGATTACCCACTTGTCGCCTGATCCTTGCAAGGCACCCTGATCTTTTGCTTAAATCTCTGTTTCCTTCTCCAGCGAATCATGGGGATCGGGGCCTAGATGTCTACAGTATATCCCCTGCGTCCGACTCATTGAAGAACTCCTCGTCCAATTTGAGGTGAATAATCCCAGTTCTGATGTCCAGAAGCTCTTTTCGGTCATAATAGACAGTATCAGCAACATTATGTATAAAACTAGTTACAATTTTTTTATTTATTTTTATATAATGACAGGTTAAGAGCCAATAAGACGACAGGTTAAGAGCCAATAAGACGGCAGCCCCCCCCCCCCACCACGGCGCCATCACTGATGCAATGACTATATTTGAGTCAATATTGTTTTAATTTGTAAAAATTTGTAGAATTGTCTTGTCACTTTGACATAAAGTATTGTGTAGATCAATGACAACAAAATCACTTTCTAAATCCATTTCAATCCCACTTTGTAACGCAACAAAATGTGAAAAGATCTAAGGGGGATGAATATTTCTGATAGCAACTGTACATGGTAGATGATATTATGCAGTGTGCTTAACTCTCTCTGCCTATAGCTTCCCAGTAGCAGGGCAATAATATGCTGCAATTTCATGGAGTTTTCCTCTAAGGCCAACAAACCGTCTTACATAAAGCATTCAGCTGGGAGGCAGAGCGGCGTGTGTCTGTGAGAGAGAGAGCTGTGTGTGTATGCAAGCAAGAGAACAGTGTTTATGTGTGTGAGATAAGTCTGTGTCTATGTGCGCGGGAGAGAGGGACACGAGGTGACGTAGGGCCTGTCGTCAGCAGCTCTCTCTCTCCCATGTCCTGTCTGTTCCGGCGGTTGATACTCGGAACGGAATGAGAGAGAAAGGAACGGAATGAGAGAGAGAGAGAGATATGATGAGTAAGTAAGTGACAGAGGGAAAGAGAGAAAGAGAGAGCGAGTGAGTACATCCCGCGGGCATCGGCTGCCAGGGATGACCGGCACATGGCAGAGCACCATCTAGGACGAGGAGGAGAAAAAAAGGGAAGGAGGAAGGGGAATAGGAGGAGGAAGTGAAATGTCCTGCTTCTTCATACTAGACAGCACTCTTACCGCAGCAAAACCACAAAACTATCAAGTTGTTCTCCCATGATGAAGCAAGTGTGTTTTGATGGGGGACGGTGTGTGGTTTATTTACATACAATATTAAAGCGTCCTCTGCATCATACAACCATGGAAATGCATCTTTGGGCAGTGTGTGTGTGTGTACTGTGTGTGTGTGTGTGTGTGTGTGTGTGTGAGCAGTGTGTGTGTGTGTGCAGTGTGTGTGTGTGTGTGTGGGCAGTGTGTGTGTGTGGACAGTGTGTGTGTGTGGACAGTGTGTGTGTGGGCAGTGTGTGTGTGTGGGCAGTGTGTGTGTGGGCAGTGTGTACAGTGTGTGGGCAGTGTGTACAGTGTGTGGGCAGTGTGTACAGTGTGTGGGCAGTGTGTGGGCAGTGTGTGGGCGTGTGTGTGTGTGGGCAGTGTGTGTGTGGGCAGTGTGTGTGTGGGCAGTGTGTGTGTGTGTGGGCAGCGTGTGTGTGTGTGGGCAGCGTGTGTGTGTGGGCAGTGTGAGTGTGGGCAGTGTGAGTGTGGGCAGTGTGAGTGTGGGCAGCGTGTGTGAGTGTGTACAGCGTGTGTGAGTGTGTACAACGTGTGTGTGGGCGGCGTGTGTGGGCGGCGTGTGTGTGGGCGGCGTGTGTGTGGGCGGCGTGTTTGTGGGCGGCGTGTTTGTGGGCGGCGTGTGTGTGTGTGGGCAGAGTGTGTGTGGGCAGCGTGTGTGAGTGTGTACAGCGTGTGTGAGTGTGTACAACGTGTGTGTGGGCGGCGTGTGTGGGCGGCGTGTGTGTGGGCGGCGTGTTTGTGGGCGGCGTGTTTGTGGGCGGCGTGTTTGTGGGCGGCGTGTGTGTGGGCGGCGTGTGTGTGTGTGGGCAGAGTGTGTGTGGGCAGAGTGTGTGTGGGCAGAGTGTGTGTGGGCAGAGTGTGTGTGGGCAGAGTGTGTGTGGGCAGAGTGTGTGTGGGCAGAGTGTGTGTCTATCCAGAGGAAAACCCATTGCTCCAGATGTGAGCCGGGAGAAACATAGGACAGATTGGGGCCATGCGTCAGACATGGATCGAGCCCATTCTGGGTAACACGCATGCACACGCACACACACACACACACCTAAAAGGCCAACTTATGAGGTAACTGATGGTTAGGGCATTAGATGTACACTATAGTTTGAGGAACTGGTGGTTAATGTAAAGTAGACCTCTCTCTCCTAGAAGTCCATTGACCTTGTCGTTCCACTGCATACAGGGCCTTCAGAAACAATTCACATCCATTGACTTTTGCACATTTTGTTGCATTACAGCCTGAATCTAAAATGGATTAAATTGAAATGATGTGTTACTGGCCTACACACAATACCCCATAATGTGAACGTGGACTTATATTTTTAGATTATTATTTTACTTTGTGATTAAAAATTAAAAGCTTAAAATGTCTTGAGTCAGTCAGTATTTAACCCCTTTTTTATGGCAAGCCTAAGAAAGTTCAGGAGTAAAAATGTGATAAGTTGCATGGACTCTGTGTGCAATAATAGTGTTTAACATGGTCTTTTAATGACTACCTCATCTCTGTACCCCACACATACAATTAGCTATAAGGTCCCTCAGTCGAACAGTGAATTTCAAACACAGATTCAACCACAAAGACCAGGAAGGTTTTTCAATGCCATGCAAAGAAGGGCACCTATTTGTAGATGGGTAAAAAAAAAAAGCAGACATTAAATATCCCTTTGAGCATGGTGAAGTTATTAATTACACTTTGGATGGTGTATCAATACACCCAGTCACTAAAGATACAGCAGTCCTCCCTAACTCAGTTGCCGGAGAGAAAGGAAACCGCTCAAGTATTTTAACATGAGGCCAATGGTTACTTTAAAACAGTTTGAATTTAATGAATGTGATAGGAAAAACTGAGGATGGATCAACAACATTGTAGTTACTCCACAGTATAAACATGATTGACAGAGTGAAAAGAAGGAAGCCTGTAGAGAATGCAAATATTCCAAAACATAGCCTAAAACACAAGGCCAAATATACACTGGAGTTGCTTACCAAGACAACATTGAATGTTCCGAAGTGGCCTAGTTACAGTTTTGACATATCAGCTTGAAAATCTATGGCAAGACTTGAAAATTGCTGTCTATCAATGATCAACAACAAACTTGACAGAGCTTGAATCATTTTTTGGGTTATTATAAAAGCGCAAATATGTACAGTTGTGCAAAGCACTTAGAGATTCAGAAAAACTCAGTTGTAATCGGTGCCAAAGGTGATTCTAGCATGTATTGACTCGTGGGTGTGAATACTTATGTAAATGAGATATGCCTTTTTCATTTTCAATAAATGTGCAAATATTTCTAAAAACATGTTTTCACTTTGTAATTATGGGGTATTGTGTGTAGATGGGTTAGAATTTTAAAAACATATTTAAACCATTTTGAATTCAGGCTGTAACAACAAAATGTGGATTAAGTCGAGGGGTATGAATACTTTCTGAAGGCACTGTAGCATAGAACCCATCCAGGTCTAGGTTAATGGAAAATAAATGGGACTTAAAATGCCAATGCTAGGTTAGCTGACAAAGGAAAATGCAGAAACCCAACTGTAGGCTATACAAAGTAAATTTGCCCATCTTTCAAATTTTGCTAAATATAACTGAGGGAAGGTTCAAGACAATTGCAAGCAATGCTTTCCAACATACTAACAGCATACTGTGGGCCAAACTGTGCTGATATGACTAGTATAGTTACTGTATCTGTCAGGCAATGGAGGATTACACACACACACACACACACAGAGATAGAGAGCAGCCCAGCTACCGCCACACACAGTGTGTCCTCTCCTCTACAGTCATCTTTCTGGATCTCTCCGTTCCCGACAAGCCGGCCAGCCGTGCCCACTTTAATCCCTGTAAGCCCTGGTAAAAATGCTAACATATGAGAAGGGATTTGGAGAATAGGAGTTTTGGGGCTAAATCTATGTGCATTAGACCTATCTGTGTGTGCGTCTCGATCTCACAAGCCCAGTGAAACAGTCTGGAAGGACTCCCAAGGTCTCTGATCTCCAGGCCCTTTCCCATTCACACTTGTTTACTCCCTCTCTTTCCTCTTTATCTCTCCATTTCCCCCATTGTTGCAGTAGTAGTACATCTCTGCAGTAATACATCTCTGCCAGGTCATCCATCAACAGTCTCTTTCCTGTCTACTTTTTCCTCAGCGCATGCTCCCTCCCGCTTTTTCACAACAGATTGTTGGAAGGAAGGAGTATTTTTAAGAACTCAATCAACGCCCATTTCTCCATCCCTGAGCTCTCAACACAAAGAGAGAGGCCCTGATAGAATGGCCAAACCTGTTATTGACTTCAACTTAGAAAGTGCTAGCCATTGCTTTTTTCCTTTCACTAGAGCTACTGGGCAGCCTGCCTGGCCGAGTCCAGTCAGCCCCACCTCTGGGGAAATCCCAAATTGCCTTGCTACAGAAAACACCTTTAAGAAAGGTCACAGGCCCTGGTTTAAGGGGATTTATTCCTCTTTTCCGTCTTTCTCCCCCTCTCTTTTGGACGTCATATTCCACTCCTTTGCCGATTGACTCGCCTTCTCCCTCTCCATTGCTGTTTCTTTTATTCCCGGTGCTGCAAAGCTGCTTGGCTGGTTGAGTGTTCTGTGGAGGACTCTTGGAGTAACATGTCTGTATGACAGGCATACGCACCAGATTAGACCCACTTAGATTGTTTGGACAAATCCTCAGGTTTTAAAAGGGGAGGAGAGGAATGGAGATGAAATTTTAGAGAAACTGACTGCAGTATGTTTGTACGAGGAGACTGGTTCAGATAGTCCATGCAGGACTGGGGGTGGGAGTGTCAGAATCAGAATTAGGAGAAGTACCAATAAATACACACACACAATAACCAGATACAGTGGGGCAAAAAAGTATTTAGTCAGCAACAAATTGTGCAAGTTCTCCCACTTAAAAAGATGAGGCCTGTAATTTTCATCATAGGTACACTTCAACTATGACAGACAAAATGAGAAAAAAAATCCAGAAAATCACATTGTAGGACTTTTAATGATTTTATTTGCAAATTATGGTGGAAAATAAGTATTTGGTCAATAACAAAAGTTTATCTCATTACTTTGTTATATACCCTTTGTTGGCAATGACAGAGGTCAAACGTTTTCTGTAAGTCTTCACAAGGTTTTCACACACTGTTGCTGGTATTTTGGCCCATTCCTCCATGCAGATCTCCTCTAGAGCAGTGATATTTTGGGGCTGTTGCCGGGCAACACGGACTTTCAACTCCCTCCAAAGATTTTCTATGGGGTTGAGATCTGGAGACTGGCTAGGCCACTCCAGGACCTTGAAATGCTTCTTACGAAGCCACTCCTTCGTTGTCCGGGCGGTGTGTTTGGGATCATTGTCATGCTGAAAGACCCAGCCACGTTTCATCTTCAATGCCCTTGCTGATGGTAGGCTTTGTTACTTTGGTCCCAGCTCTCTGCAGGTCATTCACTAGGTCCCCCCGTGTGGTTCTGGGATTTTTGCTCACCGTTCTTGTGATCATTTTGACCCCACAGGGTGAGGTCGAGGGAGATTATCAGTGGTCTTGTATGTCTTCCATTTCCTAATAATTGCTCCCACAGTTGATTTCTTCAAACCAAGCTGCTTACCTATTGCAGATTCAGTCTTCCCAGCCTGGTGCAGGTCTACAATTTTGTTTCTGGTGTCCTTTGACAGCTCTTTGGTCTTACCCATAGTGGAGTTTGGAGTATGACTGTTTGAGGTTGTGGACAGGTGTCTTTTATACTGATAACAAGTTCAAACAGGTGCCATTAATACAGGTAACGAGTGGAGGACAGAGGAGCCTCTTAAAGAAGAAGTTACAGGTCTGTGAGAGCCTGAAATCTTTATTGTTTGTAGGTGACCAAATACTTATTTTCCACCATAATTTGCAAATAAATTCATAAAAAATCCTACAATGTGATTTTCTGGATATTTTTTTCTCATTTTGTCTGTCATAGTTGAAGTGTACCTATGATGAAAATTACAGGCCTCTATCATCTTTTTAAGTGGGAGAACTTGCACAATTGGTGGCTGACTAAATACTTTTTTGCCCCACTGTACGTGCACACACACTTATTAAAACTAAAATATTTCCCACCTACAGCACACACCTTTTTCCCTGAACAGAAACTCCCAACAAATCTAGCCCCCCCCCCCCAAAAAAAAACCGTAGAAGCAGGTGATTTCCCTCATCACCTTTGCGATATACCAACTAACAGTGCCTGACTGCGCATGCTCACACCTCTCTGCATTAGCCTGTATTACAGCATCTTATCACATTGTTCCCCCGCAGCCGTTTTGACTCATCTCCAGCCTAGTAGCCTGGGAACAGATTGTTCATTTGAATGGTAGCAGGGGCTTCAATCTGCCCGACGAGCTCCCAGTGTCTGAGGGCTACACTGAGCAGGAATACATTAAAGCGCCAAATGGCACCCTATTCCCTATTTAGTACACTACTTTTGACCAAAACCCCATGGTCCCTGGCTTCACTGGGTTCTCCATCTAGGCTAGCTACCTTCCTCACTGGCTGAAACTCTTTCCAGAGGTAATATCTGTGAAAGGTTCTGTATCTTCCTGCAGAAGGGATTTGTGACAGACAGGAACACACACACACACACAGAGACAGGCTGTGGGCATTGAACTCAGTCTGACCATTGTTGATAGTCTGGCATATATCTGTGACGGATTTTTGGGGATGAAAGCTGTTCCCTTCTGTCCCGATCTAACCTGCCTCCCCTCCCCTCCTAATCCTCCCACATGGTTTCTGATGGAGTTTCCACGCTTACCCTGCCGTTTCATGGAAGACTGTGGTAAACAGGAGGTAAGTAGAGATGCCATTTTGGAGACAGAAGCTAGCATCTCATGACAGTGAGGCAAGGTACAAAGGTGTTAACACAATGTCACAACTGGATGTGTGGAAAACCATCCACATTAAAATGTTGACATAGCATGTATTTCAGTGGTCACGTTTAAAGAGTTCGCTAGGCAGAGACCATAAAACAGTTTGGACAGAATATTAGACTAACTCTTAGAGGCTTTCTTTACCACGGTTGTGCTGCAATGGAGAATGTGCTCAGCTAGCCATCAAACTCAGAGAGAGAGAGACAGAGACATACAGGCAAGTTTAATTTTCACCAGCCCCTGAAAAGGACTAGAGGATTGGGAGAACAGGGAGATTGAGAGAGTAGGGCAGAGTACCCAGAGTAACCCCCCACCACCCACACGTCCTCTGCTCCCAAGCAGCTAAAAGTCAGGGAGATTTAAGGCCTCTCATGGTTGGGCATTAACATGTCTTTACCCAGGGAGCTGAGAATGGAGCCCTCTCTATTTACAGCCCGCTAGCCCGTCAGGTGGTTGGCAAGGCGACACAGTGAGGGATAATGCGCATGCCACGACGCTTCCGGAATCTTAATGGAGCCTCCTCGACCAATGACGTGGCTGGGATACACGGCGGGGGAATTTGCATATGGTAGAATGGGGGAGCAACAGGGGGTTGGCCCCACCCCCTTGGTACCGGATGCCAGGGAGAGCACTGGTTGGATGCGTTCCTAAATGTGACAGTGTGTGTGTGTGTGTGTGCCCCAGAACATTAACACAAACACTTTGGCTATTTACACCACTAAATATCTAAAAGGTCACACTATAAAAAACACAAGATTACTAAATCCAAACATTGTTAGGCTAAACTACACACAATTGACCTTCGAATCTCACGACCACAAACGCTATGCCTCAGATGTGCAATAAGCCATATAAAAAAGATATGATGATTCTCAAATCCCAAAATTGTATTTGGGTGACTTCTATAGTCTTTTCATTACATGTTTGTCTGCTAGGCTATTTAGAAGGCTTTTAACAGGCGATGATGATGATGAGGATGATCACTGGGTTGGCTACTTTAAGCCTGCTTTCTTCCACATCCAGCTGACATGAGGCTAGCTAATCCACTAGCTCTGGCGGGGCTACAAACTGGCCCCAAACATAATGAAGGTCATTAGTCTATAAACAATGGCTATTATGAGAGCTGCTAGGGGGATGAAAGGAGAGGGGGATTTTCACTAGGGGGAAGAAAGGAGAGAGAGAGGGGGGGAATGAAAGGAGAGAGGGGGACGAAAGGAGAGCGAGAGGGGGACGAAAGGAGAGCGAGAGGGGGACGAAAGGAGAGCGAGAGGGGGACGAAAGGAGAGCGAGAGGGGGACGAAAGGAGAGAGAGAGGGGGACGAAAGGAGAGAGAGAGGGGGACGAAAGGAGAGAGAGAGGGGGACGAAAGGAGAGAGAGGGGGACGAAAGCAGAGAGAGGGGAACGAAAGCAGAGAGAGGGGAACGAAAGCAGAGAGAGGGGAATGAAAGCAGAGAGGGAAGATTGAGAGAGAAAGATAGAGATGAGGAGGAAGAGGGGAGAAAGAGGTAGAGATCAACACTGAGGAGGACAGAGATCAACAGGGTGAGAGAGGGAGAGAGACACAAAGAGGGGGGGTTGAAGTGTGGATTCACTTAGACTGAACCCTTAAGCCCCCAATAACATGTCACACATATACCACGTCTCACACTCCCACACCATCTGGGCAAATATTAGACCACGCACTAATACACTTAAGAAGGAGAGAAGAGTGTGAGAGAGACAAGAGACAGACAAGAGGCCACACAGGTTGAGTTGAGATTATCTATGGTGGGTTAAATTCACCTAATGTCATTTAACTGACAGCTTAACGTGATAAAATAAAACTCACATTGAACCCAACCCAGGTGGATTACAGAAGTCTAATCTAGAATATTTAATCTAGTTGCAATGTAGCATATGTCTGGGTGCGTGTACAGGTGTGTGTGTGAGTAAGTGAGTGAGTGAGTGATTCCATTGTATGCTGGACAACTGCCAGCTGTCACACTGTGTATGGTGTGTGTAAAGTGTGTAATGAGAATAATGATTAATGGTAAAATCCCTCACACGCGGTTTAAGCTCTCTCGCCAGGGTGGCGGCGGTCTTTGTGGGTGTAATCTCTCCCAGAATTAATTCCTGGAAATTGAAATGAAAAATGGGAAAAGAAGTGTCCGACCCCTGTCCTCTTCCCCAAGGTCAGTCAGTGTGTGTTCCCTCCTCTGAAAAATAATACTAAAACTAGCAGAGGATTGAAAACTGAAAGTCTGGAGAGAGTGAGAGAGAGAAGGGGACAAAGTTCCCAGCGGAGGGCTGGGCAGTGGGCTGGAGAAATGGTTAAACCCAGTTAACTGGGGATGAGGCTGAGCAGAACTGATGAGAGAGAGGACTGTGGTCTCCCTAGATACTGTAGAGGTGAAAGACACACACACACAAACACTATGAACACACACAGCTAATGCAAAAAGAAATGAGCACATACAAACTCAGAAAACACACACAGAGAAGCAGAGACGTCTTTCCCCAAGCACACACGCCTTTCAGGCTCACAGGCGCTATAGCAGCCAGGTCACCCATGATACAAGTCAGTATCCCACGTCCATCCATGTCTGAGGATGTCGGGAGATGATGTAGAAACCAGCCACTAGGGGCAACTGTGAGGGCTGTTACCTTCAAGTTGGGTTTTGCTAGGGCATTGGGGACGGCAGATGGGAGTAAGCATCTGCCTCTGATTCCAAAGGTAATAAGATAGAATCCAACGATAGAAAGTTGCATTCGATATTTTTGCACAGATTTTTTCGGAGCAATTACTTCGTCAAAAGCAATTTGCCGGACAGAAAAAGGGGCAGTGATTTGAAACTTTTAGGTCCATTAGAATTTTAAAATAATTTCCATATAGTTTTGGACATTCAAGAGTGACCTGGACCTTAACCCAAAATAATACATTTCCCAATATTGTTAGTATATTTTTTACTCAAATCTCCCCTGGGCAGGATTGAATGGGCTCGTATGTTGCCCACCCCTGCTCTTTAGCCTACACTCTCAAACTAAACAGAACGCACACAAATCCTCATTTCTGGCGAGGGCTGTGCAATGACATAATATTCATTAGACCTATCATCCTGCTACTGTGTACAGTATATAATCAGATTAGCATTAGGGATATACGGCAGGACATATACTCATTGGTCCTCTCGCTCCCTCATCTCATATCTCACACAAACACACAGCTGACCTACATGCGACTGGTAGCATCCCAGACTCGCTGGCTGTAGCCCCAAGGCCTGGGTTCTGCACCACACACACAACGTCTACCCTTGAAATGCTAACTGACTGGCAGACCCACTGTGCCAAAAAGTGGGTCGCCTCGTGCCCACAAACCACGCCGGGCGGTCCAGGGCATTCGAGGCAGCAGCAGGCACGTTAGGGCTAGCGGGCATGAGAGGGTGGCATGGTGGTGGTCAGGCAGTTAAGTCTTTCAACGTTAGAAGCCGTCAGGGGCCGACCACAACTCAACCAGGCTCCCTTCTGCCATTATGGATCACCGTAACGTCATATGACCACCAGCACTGCTTGGCCAGTGCTTTAGCACAACCAGAAATATATCAACATTATTTACGGGGGGGGGGGGGGGGGGGGGGGGGGGGGGGGGCAGAACTAGAGCCTATCAGAGCAGAGCTGCCATTTTGGGTCAATTCAATGCGGCATTAGGGGGAACTGTTTCAGTGAGTCAATCCAGGGCAGGCTACAAGGAGAGGAGCCTACCAACTACCAGCTGTGGTCATTATGGGTTGATGGGTCATTTTGGTAAGGAATTCTCGTATGAGACCCTTGGGTCAAACGCAACACACTGTTCCCGCTCTGAACAGACAGAGCGCTTGCCAGTACCACTGATCACCTCATCCACACACAACATTACATTTGGGCTTGGCCCATTATAACAGAAGGGCAATTGACATTGCAGGTTGATGTTGTGACTGGGTTCATGGAGCTGTGCAGATTATCCCGGGTTAGGTCTTCCGGCTGTATGCGTGTGCGAGCCAAATCAACTAAACTAAACGTCAACAAAAAAAAAGAAACGTCCTCTCACTGTCAACTGCGTTTATTTTCATCAAACTTAACATGTGTAAATATTTGTATGAACATAAGATTCAACAACTGAGACAAACTGAACAAGTTCCACAGACATGTGACTAACATAAATGGAATAATGGGGGGGTGGGGGGGGTCAAAATCAGAAGAAACAGTCAGTATCTGGTGTGGCCACCAGCTGCATTAAGTACTGCAGTGCATCACCTCCTCATGGACTGCACCAGCTTTGCCAGTTCTTTGCTGCTCTTCCACCAAGGCACCTGCAAGTTCACGGACATTTCTGGGGGGAATGGCCTTAGTCCTCACCCTCATGCTGGAGGGTCATGTCAGGATGAGCCCGCAGGAAGGGTACCACATGAGGGAGGAGGATGGCTTCCCTGTAACGCATTTGAGATTGCCAGCAATGACAACCAGCTCAGTCCGATGATGCTTTGACCCACGCCCCAGACCATGACGGACCCTCCACCTCCAAATCGATCCCGCTCCAGAGTACAGGCATCGGTGTAACGCTCATTCCTTTGATGATAAACTCAAATCCGACCATCGTCCCTGGTGAGACAAAACCGCGACTCGTCAGTGAAGAGCACATTTTGAAGTCCAGTCTGGTCCAGTGACGGTGGGTTTGTTAGGCGACGTTGTTGCCGGTGATGTCTAATGAGGACCTCCCTTATCAGTTGTAATTCTATGTTCTGAACCAGGGTTCCCCAGCTGGCGGTCAAGTGACTATGGGTTTTCTGAGCAAAACAATTATAAATAAACAAAAGTTTTACTGTTGGACATAAAATATTGTAAAAACACCAGCAAATCAGCGATAATTTGAATTTTGGAAATATTCTCCAAAGTGTCCTCAAGTGTGATCGTACACAAATGTAAGCAAGGTTTGAAATGATCATGTTTTAGTCAAATATTATATATTCTTACATTCAATGTGCAGTCTACAAATGATTTGTACTTATGTTCCAGCCCCAAGACCATCCACAAAATAAAAAAACCCATCTGTGTCTAGTTGAGGAATCCCTGTTGTACACACACCAAGAAGACCCTGCACGGTGGCCTGATGTGCTCCAAGCGCCAGTCAGCAGCATCCCACTCTCCGACCAGGGGCCAGACCCCTGACTAATCACCATTCACTCACATCACTTTGAGGAGAGAGGGAGAGGAAGAGGTGGGAGCGAGAGAGGGAATTAAAGGGAGAGAGAATAGTGGGGAAAGGAAGGGGTCAGATATTCTTCCCTGTTCCTGGGGAATGGAGGAGTAAGAGAGAAAGGGAGAGAGGGCGAGCGAGAGGGCGAGCGAGAGGGCGAGCGAGAGGGCGAGCGAGAGGGCGAGCGAGAGGGCGAACGAGAGGGCGAACGAGAGGGCGAACGAGAGGGCGAACGAGAGGGCGAACGAGAGGGCGAACGAGAGGGCGAACGAGAGACAGTAGATGAAGAGTAAAATCATTCATCAAAAAGAGGTGTTTATCGAAATCAGAGCGACTTTTCTCTCTGTCCTCTCTCTTTCTCTCCCCCCTCTCACTTCTCTCTGTCCCTCTCTCTCTCCCTCCCTCTCACTTCTGTCTCTCTCTCCCTCTCACTTCTCTATGACCCTCTCTCTCCCTCTTTCACTTCTGTCTGTCCCACTCTCTTTATCTCTCCCTCCCTCACACTTCTGTCCCTCTCTCTCCCTCCCTCTCACTTCTTCTCTCCTTCCCTCTCTTTCTCTCCCTCCCTCTCACTTCTCTCCGTCCCTCTCACTTCTTCTCTCCATCTCTCTCTCCCTCCCTCTTTCACTTCTCTCCGTCCCTCTCACTTCTTCTCTCCGTCTCTCTCTCACTCCCTCTTTCACTTCTTTCCGTCCCTCTCTCTTTCTCTCACTCCCTCTTTCACTTCTTCTCTCCGTCCCTCTTTCACTTCTCTCCGTCCCTCTTTATCACTCCCTCTTTCACTTCTTCTCTCCGTCCCTCTCACTTCTTCTCTCCGTCTCTCTCTCCCTCCCTCTTTCACTTCTCTCCGTCCCGCTTTCACTCCCTCTTTCACTTCTCTCCGTCCCTCTTTATCACTCCCTCTTTCACTTCTTCTCTCCGTCCCTCTCACTTCTCTCCGTCTCTCTCCCTCCCTCTTTCACTTCTCTCCGTCCCTCTTTCACTCGCTCTTTCACTTCTTCTCTCCGTCCCGCTTTCACTCCCTCTTTCACTTCTCTCCGTCCCTCTCTCCATCTCTCCTTCACTTCTCTCTGTCCCTCTCAACAGTAGACCATCTCCCGCCATCCAGTCCTCAAAATGTCCCAGGGCCCAGAGTGCACATGTGCACGCGCACACACCCACACACACGTCAGGGAGGATACACTCACTCTACATTGACCTTCTGACAGGAGGACGGAGAGAGAGAGAGAGAGCAATTGGGGAGAGAAAAAATATGAATAGACAGGCAAACGAGGAGAGAGAGCAAAGGCTTGAGTGAGACTGGCGAGAAGAGGAACAGGGAGAGGGGAGAGGAGGAGCGAGAGAGAGCAAGAAATAGGGAGAGAGAGAAAGAAAGAGAAGGAGAGAGTGGATTAGTTAATGCACAAAAACACTGCATCAAACCAATGCACTGCTCCGAGCGGGATGCGTCAGCAGTACATTCACGTTCCCCACTCAAGGACAAAAGAGAAAGAGAGAGAGCAACAGAGTGAACAAGCGAATGAAAGAGTGAGTAAACGAGAGAGAGAGAGAGAGAGAGAGAGAGAGCAGCCTTGCACCACACTGGCACCAGAAAAACGTGCCGGAATAACCTGAGCAGCAGGATTAACACCGGGGCTGCAGGGGTTAAAATTGTGTTGCCGTGGGGACACGCTGCCGTTTTCTCCAGTTCACCTGGGCAGCGCTTTATTCTCCTCTAAACCAGGGAGCCAGAGAGAGAAACAAGAAGGACAGTGGAAGCTAACACGGTTGAGAGGCTTCGCGCTGGCACACACAAAGGACTGAGTGCTTTGAGCTTGGCCACTACCTCAGGACACTGCAGGGGATGAGAAGAGCGAGAGAGGGGGAGAGAGAGAAAGAGATACACATCCCCGCTCTCGCTCATCTGCTGCTACAGCGGATCTGTTTTCCTCATCGATGCTGCTGTAACATCCTGTGCCCCGCTCGGCTCTCTCTTGCTTCACTCTCCTATTCTGCCGCGCGGTGAAGAAAAAAAGGGATTGAAAACAGGAGCGAGAAAGAGACCGAGGGAGATGGCGCTTTAGCCTCTTTTTGCTGTGCTGATATTGCTGCTGAATCTACTCTACGCCCCCCACCTCTCTCAACCCTGCTACTAACCCCCACCCACCCTCGGAAGAAATTGACGGATTATTGGGAAGTGCGCGGGAGGCAGGCTGCAGCTGCTGTGTGTGTGTGTGTGTGTGTGTGTGTGTGTGTGTGTGTGTGTGTGTGTGTGTGTGTGTGTGTGTGTGTGTGTGTGTGTGTGTGTGTGTGTGTGTGTGTGAGCGCCGCTGCTGGCGAGCCGTGTTTGCGTGCTGCTGTGCTGGAGCGCAGAGCTAGTTAAGAGGAGAAATAAGCTAATGACCGCAGTGTGTGTCGCGTAGCCTTTTCAACCCTGCCGAGCGCTACAGAAATCAAGTGGACACGACGCGACACACAGAGAGAGAGAGAGAGAGAGAGAGAGAGAGAGAGAGAGAGAGAGAGAGAGAGAGAGAGAGAGAGGGTGGACTGACTGACCACCAAAAAATAGAAAGAGCCAAGAAAAGGGGTCCTGTTTCCCCCCCACCTCAAAGAAAATTTGAAAGGACTGGAATTTTTCTTCTTCCTCCTTAAACCCCCACCCATTTTCTGCCTTGGGTTTTCAGAGTGCGGAGTGTGTGTGTCGGTGAGTACGCGTTTGTGCTATGGAGACTTGGAGAAGGCGTTCGGCGGAAACATCGAGCGGCGGATTCCAAGGACAAGCGGGAGAAGAGCAGCCGAGAGCGAGCGAGCGTGTACTGCTATAGGAGCCTGACTGGATTCCTACCCATCTAAAACATAAGCTTCGGATGGGCCTTCACATCTTTTCCTTCTTCGGATGATGTTCGCTTGTGTGGAATTATAAAAAAGGGGCCATTTTGGCAAAGAATCTTCACTTCATTTGCTTCTAACAGAGCAGAAAGAAAAGTCTTTATTTCTCTGCTCCTTGGATATATACCTGATTTAAACACTCTGTGATTGACAAAAAAAGAGAAAACAATCTCGTAAGGACCTGTAAAAAAAAAAGCTTGAGGTAGGTGTCTAGAGTTTCCAACCCTATTTCAATCATCTCCATCTCCTATTCTATTATTTTTTTATCTTTCTCTGAAACATTTAAGAGCAGTTGTCCTCCCCCCTCCAGTAGTGTCCATGGAAAAGAGAGCCAGAGTTTTGCTTAATCCGGGGTAGGGCCAGCCCTCTCCTGGTTACTCAAGAACCAACCCCCCTCCCTCCCCTCTTTATACCTCACCCCTCCTCCCACTTTCGACCACCAACCCATTCAACCAACCAACCGACCCCCCCCCCCCCCCCCCCCCCCCCCCCCCCCCCCCCCAACCCCACCTCCGGCCCTCTCCCCCCCCGGACGATGCTGAATTATGAGCGTGCCACATCATGAGTCTCCTGGGGCGGGTAGCTGTGCGTCGAGCCACCCTGCTCTGTGTTGTGTTCCTGATGGCGCGAGTGTGGAGCAGCGCCTCTCTGGCTATGGCGGGGGCGGCAGCGCCAGGCCCTCAGGGCTGCCCACCGCAGTGCTCGTGTAGTAGCCAACTGAGCAAGGTGGTGTGCACTCGGCGCGGCCTCACTCGCGTGCCCCCGGGCATCCCCGCCAACACGCGCCACCTCAACCTGATGGAGAATGCCATTGGAGAGGTGCAAGCCGACACCTTCCGACACCTGCACCACCTTGAGGTTCTGCAGCTGGGCCGCAACGCCATCCGGCAGATCGAGGTGGGCGCCTTCAATGGCCTCACCAGCTTAAACACGCTGGAGCTATTTGACAACCGGCTAACTGGGGTGCCCAGTGGTGCCTTTGAGTACCTGTCCAAGCTCAGGGAATTATGGCTGAGGAATAACCCCATCGAGAGCATCCCTTCGTATGCCTTCAACCGAGTGCCCTCGCTCATGCGTTTGGACCTGGGCGAGCTGCGCAAGCTGGATTTCATCTCCGATGGCGCCTTTGAGGGCCTGCACAACCTCAAGTACCTCAACCTGGGCATGTGCAACATCCGGGGGGAGATGCCCAATCTGAGCCCCCTGCTGGGCCTGGAGGAACTGGAGATCTCGGAGAACCTTTTCTCCGAAATCAAGCCAGGCTCCTTCCGGGGCCTGCGCTCACTCAAGAAGCTGTGGGTGATGAATTCGCAGATTGGGGTGATCGAGCGCAACGCCTTTGACGACCTGAGCTCGCTGGTGGAGCTCAACCTAGCCCACAACAACCTGAGCGCCCTGCCACACGACCTGTTCTCCCCCCTCAGGTACCTGGTGGAACTGCACCTCCACCACAACCCCTGGAACTGTGGCTGTGAAGCCCTGTGGCTGGCACGCTGGCTGCGAGAGTACATCCCTACCAATTCTACCTGCTGTGGCCGATGCCACGCGCCGGCCCACATGCGGGGCCGCCAGCTGGTGGAGGTGGACCGGGGGGAGACCGGCGTGCTCCAGTGCTCTGCCCCCTTCATAGGCGATGCGCCAAGAGACTTAAACATTTCGGCAGAGCGCGTAGCGGAGCTCCGTTGCCGGACTGCGCCAATGTCCTCGGTCCGGTGGCTGCTGCCCAATGGGACCATCCTGACGCATGCCTCGGCCCACCAGCGGATCGCCGTGCTCAACGACGGCACGCTCAACTTCTCCAACGTGCTGGCGGCTGACACAGGCACCTACACCTGCATGGTATCCAACGCGGCCGGCAACTCAAACGCCTCGGCCTACCTCAACGTGAGCGCGGCTGAACTCAACACGTCCAACCTCAGCTACTTCACCACAGTGACCGTGGAAGTGCCGGGACCTACCACGGAGATGCCCAAGCCCAAGACCACAACGAGCGCCCCTAACACTGGTAGGGGGGCAGGAGGAGAAGCAGGAGGAGACGCTGGCACCACCACCACCGCCTCGCCCTCCCTCTTTCAGCCCGTCTTCATCTCTACTCCCACCGTTCTGCTCCAGAACACCGAGGGCCAGCCAGGCGCCCGACCGTCCGCCGTTCCTGCCTCCAAGTCCGCCACGGTCAAGCCACCCGACACAGTCCCCAGCCTGGACGAGATGATGAAAACCACCAAGATCATCATCGGCTGCTTCGTAGCCGTCACGCTACTGGCCGCCGTCATGCTCATCGCCTTCTACAAGCTGAGGAAGCGCCACCAGCAGCGGAGCACAGTGGCAGCCACCCGTACAGTAGAAATCATCCAGGTGGACGAGGAGGACCTGCCGCCGCCTGCTTCGGCTGCCAACCAGATCCGAGACCACAACAGCATCCAAAAACTGGATTATATCAGCCACAAAACAGACTATGGCTTCCCCAAACCCAAAGCCGACTACAAGGGGGACTACACAATCCACATGCCCAAACCAGACTACATTATACACAAGCCCAAGGCTGAGTACACCACCTACAAACCAACCGTGGACTACACTACCCACAAATCTACAGTGGAATATAGCACCCACAAATCTACACCAGATTTTAGCCTTCATAGACCAAAGGCTGACTATAGCCCGTTCAGACCGGAATATAGCACTCACAAGCAGCCTAAAGCAGACTATAGCCCCTTCAAACCTGACTACAGTACTCACCCGAGAACACCTAAAGCAGATTATAGCCCATTCAAACCGGATTATAGCAGTAGTACTCACCCGAGAACACCTAAAGCAGATTATAGCCCCTTCAAACCGGATTATGGCACTCATCCAAAACCCAAACCGGACTATAGCCCATTCAAACCTGACTACAGCACTCACCCACGACCTAAACCAGACTACAGCCCTTACAAACCTGACTACAGCACTCAGTCCAAATCCAAACCGGAGTACAGTACACACAAATCCAAACCCGACAACAGTCAATACAAACCCAAATCAGAACACACCCCCAAGGGCGCGCCGGACTACATCGTCTTCAAATCAGGCTACAACAGCCCCCACAAACAGGATTATGGCAACCAGAAACCCAAAATGGATTCCAGTCCCCACAAAGCAGACCATCACAAGGTGGACTACCGCACCCTCAAGCCCAAATACAACACGTACAAGCCAGCAGGACATGGGGCTAAATGGACAGAGAACAACATTGGGAACTCTCTCCCTCGAACCTTGCCCAGCGCCATCACAAACCTCCCTGAGCCCTTTGTCATAAAAACTCACACCAAGGAGAAGGTTCAGGAGACTCAGATTTAAAGCCCCCCACACAACCCCCCACCCACCCCCCAGGCAAGTCCCAATCCCCATAGCCACCCCTCTCTTCTCATAACTACATGCAATAGAATGCACAACGGGGGAAAAGACAGGAACTTTCTTTTTTGTACAGAGTGCAAAACTTAAAGACTGAACATTTCTTGTTGTACATGCTTATAAATAAATCTATATATGAAACTATTGAAAGTACCATGGACTGGTGATAGAGAAGCATATTATATTAAAAATAAATACATTGAAACTATTTTCTAACTTGTAACTTCTATTTAAAAAGACGAGTTGTTTAACATACTGTCTTGACTTTGAGAAATGAGGGTAGACTTGTTAAAATAAAAAAAAAAGAGGCATTCTGTGTGATTTTTTAAAAAAACCAATGCTACAGAGAATGCAGTGAAAAGAGAAAAAACATTTATACTGAGAAGACTTTCTTTAAGAAAAAAAAAAGGTCAGTGTTTGATCTTTACAGGTTTATCTTGTAAAAGCACCATGAATTTGTATTGTGCCAAATGTTACAAATGCAATAAAAAATGATTTTTGGAGAGAGAAAAAAAGAAACAGAGAGAGATGACGTTTTGTTCTCCTGGTGTACTGTAGCGAACAGCCAAACGCTTCAGACACTGCAGTAAGACTCTGCAGCTATACTTTAACCCTGCGTGTGCTGGCTGACTCACACAGAATCAATCACAGCACAGAAGTGCCTGCTGCTGTTTTTAATAACACTTGATATGCCCGTGTGTCGAGGCAGGTGGGGGAAGCTATGTTTAGTACGCATAACATTAGTCAATGACATGGTACTTAATCAAGGTGTGGCCCATTTCAAAGCGGGTACTAGATTTGTCCCGTTTTCATGAAGTTCTCCAAACGCATGGAACCCATGAGAAAAGCTTTTAAAGAGCCTCTATTTAAACAGGGGTATTTGAAGTGCTCCCCAGTGATATGTATGAGATTGCACTGCTGTCATGTCAATGAATGATTGCATGTGTGTAAAGATATGAAGGTGTAGGGTGTGATATGGTGTGCTAACTTGAGGGGGTTGTTTTCTATGTGCTTGACTTCGAGTGGTCAGAGAGGTGTTTTTCACTACCAGACTTGTGGATGTACGAGACAGACCCTGGTGATGTGAGCACACACACTTTCCTCTTGGCCCCCAAAACATCTCATTTCTCTTTTCATTGCATTCCCCCAGCTGTTGTGGCTTCATCAGTCAGTGACGGTTTTATGAGGACAAATGCTGTGGGTCTCGCCGTTAACTGTGCATTCTTCATCTTCAACAATCTCCCTCTCCATCTTAACATAGCCGTAACTTAGCTTCCCCCTAGCCCTGACCTGGAGAGATGACATGTACACCAGGTCGTTAGCGTCTGTGGACAGCTCAAACTGGCTAACAGCGTGTGTTTTTTTATAGAGACGGTTGTTTTGACTATCGGTGTAAAGAGTGACACGTACAGAACAGAGGCCTCTCTTTCTTTACCAAGACGCACGCTGGCTTTCAGCGGGACGCCGGAGCATTAACAACCGGGTGACAAGGCCCCCGGCGCCACAGCTCATTAAAATGCAAGAAAAGAGAAAAAAAAGATCAGACAAAAACAAATTGGGGGCATCTTATTAAGCAGTAAAAGGGAGTATTAATATGAGCTGGTATCGACGACGAGGGCACTTTGCTCACTGTGTCTGAGTGATTAAACTGTGATATAATTTACACAGCCTGGACGGACACACCCCCCGTGTATAAAACTCGGCCCACAAAAATAAAAAACTGCTGGTGGTGAGGTAGTGTCACCGCAGCCCGGCCAATGGCAGCCGTTTAAACGGCACACACGGTCCCCTCTGTCACCGGTTTACGTAACCGAGGCGGTAATGGGAGGACGGTGCAAGTTTGTCTCGGAGGGATCCGACTATTTTCGCTCTACACCAATTTATTCCCATTTATTTGTGAAAGAGAGAGAGAGAGAGAGACAGGAGAGAGAGAGAGAGAGACAGGAGATAGAGAGAGAGAGACAGGAGAGAGAGAGAGAGAGAGAGAGAGAGACAGGAGAGAGAGAGAGAGAGACAGGAGAGAGAGAGAGAGAGAGAGAGAGACAGGAGAGAGAGAGAGACATGAGAGAGGAGAAAGAGAGGAGAGGAGAGAGAGAAGACAGAAAGAGAAAGGGAGGGAGGGAAAGGGAGAGTGGCTGATATTCTCATCTCTGCGCTGCACCATGCAGTAAGAGCATAAGAGAGCAGAGAGAGACAGAGACAGAGCAGAGATAGCAGAGAGAGAGAGAGCTGAGGCAGAACAGAGATAGCAGAGAAAGACAGAGCAGAGATACCAGAGAAAAAGAGAGACAGAGCAGAGATAGCAGAGAGAGAGAGAGCTGAGGCAGAGCAGAGATAGCAGAGAGAGAGAGACAGAACAGAGATAGCAGAGAAAGAGACAGAGCAGCGATAGCATAGAGAGAGAGAGGCAGAGCAGCGATAGCAGAGAGAGAGAGGTAGAGCAGAGATAGCAGAGAAAGAAAGACAGAGCAGAGATAGTAGAAAAAAAGAGAGACAGAGCAGAGATAGCAGAGAAAAAGAGAGAGACAGAGCAGAGATAGCAGAGAAAAAGAGAGAGACAGAGCAGAGATAGCAGAGAGAGAGAGAGCTGAGGCAGCTTTTGATGTGTTTAACCTGCAGTCAGGGCCCATCAGAGTGATGTGTGTATGTGGGGGTGACGGTTCTGGGAATTTAGAGAGATGGAGGGAGGGGGGCTTAGAGAGAGAGAGGACCTCTCCAATCCAAAGAGACAGATTAGGAGGGGGGTTTGATACATACACACGCAAACTGATTAATATATCCTTCACACACACAAAGTTAAAATATCCCTGCCTCTCTCACACTCAGACACATAGCCCACATTTACTTAGATTACACACAGATGCACACAACCATATGCACACTGCCACTGAGCTGATAAGCAGACAAAAAACCTCTCTTAAACCCAAATACTTAGAGAACATGAATCCCACACACTGTCACTGATGCAAACATATCGCTGGCACACAAACAGTAACAAAACCTTACACATACACAGCTCACAAACAAACATCCCAGCCAGTTCACCTCACACAAAGCTGGTCACTTAGCTGGTCACTTTATCAAGGATCAGACATGATCAAATCAAAACTCCCCCCCATCTCTTTCTCTCGCTCCTTCCCCATCCCCCTCTCTCAGTAACTCACGGCCTTAAGGGACAGCATCTGACGGGCACTGTGGTGTGTCAACGTGCAGGGCTGGCTAAGGGACAGCATCTGACGGGCACTGTGGTGTGTCAACGTGCAGGGCTGGCTAAGGGACAGCATGTGACGGGCACTGTGGTGTGTCAACGTGCAGGGCTGGCTAAGGGACAGCATCTGACGGGCACTGTGGTGTGTCAACGTGCAGGGCTGGCTAAGGGACAGCATCTGACGGGCACTGTGGTGTGTCAACGTGCAGGGCTGGCTAAGGGACAGCATCTGACGGGCACTGTGGTGTGTCAACGTGCAGGGCTGGCTAAGGGACAGCATCTGACGGGCACTGTGGTGTGTCAACGTGCAGGGCTGGCTAAGGGACAGCATCTGACGGGCACTGTGGTGTGTCAACGTGCAGGGCTGGCTAAGGGACAGCATCTGACGGGCACTGTGGTGTGTCAACGTGCAGGGCTGGCTAAGGGACAGCATGTGACGGGCACTGTGGTGTGTCAACGTGCAGGGCTGGCTAAGGGACAGCATCTGACGGGCACTGTGGTGTGTCAACGTGCAGGGCTGGCTAAGGGACAGCATCTGACGGGCACTGTGGTGTGTCAACGTGCAGGGCTGGCTAAGGGACAGCATCTGACGGGCACTGTGGTGTGTCAACGTGCAGGGCTGGCTAAGGGACAGCATCTGACGGGCACTGTGGTGTGTCAACGTGCAGGGCTGGCTAAGGGACAGCATCTGACGGGCACTGTGGTGTGTCAACGTGCAGGGCTGGCTAAGGGACAGCATCTGACGGGCACTGTGGTGTGTCAACGTGCAGGGCTGGCTAAGGGACAGCATCTGACGGGCACTGGGGTGTGTCAACGTGCAGGGCTGGCTAAGGGACAGCATCTGACGGGCACTGTGGTGTGTGAACGTGCAGGGCTGGCTAAGGGACAGCATCTGACGGGCACTGTGGTGTGTCAACGTACAGGGCTGGCTAAGGGACAGCATCTGACGGGCACTGTGGTGTGTCAACGTACAGGGCTGGCTAAGGGACAGCATCTGAGGGGCACTGTGGTGTGTCAACGTGCAGGGCTGGCTAAGGGACAGCATCTGACGGGCACTGTGGTGTGTCAACGTGCAGGGCTGGCTAAGGGACAGCATCTGACGGGCACTGTGGTGTGTCAACGTACAGGGCTGGCTAAGGGACAGCATCTGACGGGCACTGTGGTGTGTCAACGTGCAGGGCTGGCTAAGGGACAGCATCTGACGGGCACTGTGGTGTGTCAAATCCCAAAAAATGTGGGTCTTGGAAAACAAGTGTAGCCGCTTCATCCAGTCCATTTCATCTCCATCGAGAGACCGAATTTGTCATTGTTTCTCCGGTGTGATGGTTGGAGCAGGAAATTGGTTTGACAATGTGATAGTGTGTGAGACCCACAATGTAGCATTCCTAATTGTCACTGGAGTGTGGTGAATGCAAGAGACAGGAGAGAGAGAGAGAGAGAGAGAGAGAGAGAGAGAGAGATAGAGAGAGAGAGGTAGAGAGAGAGAGAGAGAGAGACAGTAGAGACGACACGAGAGAGAGACGAAAGGAGAGAGAGAGAGAGACGACAGGAGAGAGACAGTAGAGAGAGAGAGACGACAGCAGAGAGACAGTAGAGAGCTGTAGAGAGAGAGAGAGAGAGAGAGAGAGAGAGAGAGAGAGAGAAGACAGGAGACAGTAGACAGTAGACAGTAGAGAGAGAGACAGTAGAGAGAGAGAGAGACAGTAGAGAGAGAGAGTAGATTTGTTGTTAAGGCAAATCAAGTCTGACATTTTAAGGTGGAAATTACAGGAAAATTCTCTGCAACAACAAAGTGATCAAATAAAGACAGCACATACACTATATACACTGAAGTATGTGGACAGACCTTCAAATTGGTGGACTCTGGAGCAGTAGAAATGCATTGTCTGGAGTGAATCTCGCTTCACCATCTGGCAGTCCAACGAACTAATCTGGGTTTGGCGGATGCCAGGAGAACGCTACCTAACCGAATGCATAGTGCCAACTGTAAAGTTTGGTGGAGGAGGAATAATGGTCTGGGGTTGTTTTTTATTGGTCGGGCTAGGCCCCTTAGTTCCAGTGAAGGAAAATCTTAACGCTACAGCATACCTTCTAGACGATTCTGTGCTTCTAAATTTGTGGCAGCAGTTTGGGGAAGGCCCTTTCCTGTTTCAGAATGACAATGCCTCTGTGCACAAAGCGAGGTCCATACAGAAATTTGGTCAGTTTCTCGAGATCGGTGTGGAAGAACTTGACTGGCCTGCACAGAGCCCTGACCTCAACCCCATCAAACTCCTTTGAGGTGAATTGGAACGCCGACTGCGAGCCAGGCCTAATCGCCCACCATCATGGAAGCAAGTCCCCACAGCAATGTTCCAACATCTAGTGGAAAGCTTTCCCAGAAGAGTGGAGGCTGTTATAGCAGCAAAGGGGGAGACTAACTCCATATTAATACCCATGATTTTGGAATGAGATATTCGACCAGCAGGTATCCACATATGATGGTGCTGTGCTGGTCTGTGGAGTTCTGTACTGTTTCTGTGTGCTCTACCTATGATATACCACATCATCCAATGTTGTGCTATGCTGCAATGAGCTAACAAAGCACAGTTTTGTAGCTGGACTACAAGAGGGGTCCTAGAGACAGTAGGTGTCTGTCCTGTGCTTTCTGTACTGAATTATATATAGCTCTGCTATACCACACCAATCTATACTGGAGTGGTTCTGTACTGAATTATATCTCTGCTATACCACACCAATCTATACTGGAGTGGTTCTGTACTGAATTATATCTCTGCTATACCACACCAATCTATACTGGAGTGGTTCTGTACTGACTTATATCTCTGCTATACCACACCAATCTATTTTGGAGTGGTTCTGTACTGAATTATATCTCTGCTATACCACACCAATCTATACTGGAGTGGTTCTGTACTGAATTATATCTCTGCTATACCACACCAATCTATACTGGAGTGGTTCTGTACTGACTTATATCTCTGCTATACCACACCAATCTATTTTGGAGTGGTTCTGTACTGAATTATATCTCTGCTATACCACACCAATCTATACTGGAGTGGTTCTGTACTGACTTATATCTCTGCTATACCACACCAATGTATACTGGAGTGGTTCTGTACTGAATTATATCTCTGCTATAACACACCAATCTATTTTGGAGTGGTTCTGTACTGAATTATATCTCTGCTATACCACACCAATCTATACTGGAGTGGTTCTGTACTGAATTATATCTCTGCTATACCACACCAATCTATTTTGGAGTGGTTCTGTACTGAATTATATCTCTGCTATACCACACCAATCTATACTGGAGTGGTTCTGTACTGAATTATATCTCTGCTATACCACACCAATGTATACTGGAGTGGTTCTGTACTGAATTATATCTCTGCTATACCACACCAATCTATACTGGAGTGGTTCCGTACTGAGCTAACGTGGTCCCACTAGTTAGCTAGTTGTTGGGGGCTGTCAGGCAGGCCGTGTCCAGGGCGACACAAACGCCAGTCCTGCTTCTGTTGGAAGGAAGCAGCTCTCACTCTACTCCGTGCGCTTCATTAGCAATCACTGAGGAAGCCATTTGGAAGGAGACAAGCATGTAGCATGCAGCGTGCCCGCCACAGCTCACAGGACCCTGACGGATGGAGAGGGAGGAAGAGAGAGAGGGGAGGGAGGAAGAGAGAGAGGGGAGGGAGGGAGGGGGGAGGGAGAAGCAGAAAGCTTGGTGGGGAGAGAAAAGGTGGGAAGACAAGAGAGAGAGGGGGGAGAGAAAGAAAAAGGGGAGAGAGAGTGAGCGAGAGAGAAACAGGAAAAGTAGAAGGGTAGAAAATCAGAAAGATGCAAAACAGGAAAGGTGGAGGCAGAGAGAGTGAGAGAGAAGCGGGCAGAATAGGCCAATCAGCAGAAAGAAAGTGCAGGAGAAATGTGGTGGAGGAGGATAAGCATGTTGGTGAAATATTAAATGGAATAGAATAAACAAATATCAAAAGAGGGGAGGCAGAGCAGATAGAAAAGGAGAAGGGGAAAACAGACCGACAGGGAGAGAGAGCTAGAGAGATATGGAGCAAACAGAACATGATGAAAAAGTGCCAGCTAGATAGAACAGGGAAAGAATGAATTCCTTGATTGTGCCTGGAGGGCTGCACCAACTAGAGGTGTAGGGTGGGGGTGGGGCAGTACAGTACAATAGACAGGAAAAGCTGATAACCAGTAATGGACTGAACCACTGGTAAGCTTGGGACTATAATGGTTCTATCTGAAAAAATATAGTTCTGAACCCTCATTGGTTTGAATGGTGTCAGCAATTTATATATTGTATTATTTTGAACTATATACACAGAGAACATTGAACAGAACAAGGCTAGTCCCCCCCAAGCTCTCTCACTAGAGGGCGGAGGGGGGCAGTAAATGGTAGGTGATGTACTAGGGGTTGTGTGTGGTTGTAGGGGTTGGTTGCATGCTCGGTTGTAGGGGTTGTGCGTGCTCGGTTGTGTGTGTGGCTGTAGGGGTTGTGCGTGCTCGGTTGTGTGTGTGGCTGTAGGGGTTGTGCGTGCTCGGTTGTGTGTGTGGCTGTAGGGGTTGTGCGTGCTCGGTTGTGTGTGTGGCTGTAGGGGTTGTGCGTGCTCGGTTGTGTGTGTGGCTGTAGGGGTTGTGCGTGCTCGGTTGTGTGTGGCTGTAGGGGTTGTGCGTGCTCGGTTGTGTGTGGCTGTAGGGGTTGTGCGTGCTCGGTTGTGTGTGGCTGTAGGGGTTGTGCGTGCTCGGTTGTGTGTGGCTGTAGGGGTTGTGCGTGCTCGGTTGTGTGTGGCTGTAGGGGTTGTGCGTGCTCGGTTGTGTGTGGCTGTAGGGGTTGTGCGTGCTCGGTTGTGTGTGGCTGTAGGGGTTGTGCGTGCTCGGTTGTGTGTGGTTGTAGGGGTTGTGCGTGCTCGGTTGTGTGTGGTTGTAGGGGTTGTGCGTGCTCGGTTGTGTGCGGCTGTAGGGGTTGTGTGTGCTCGGTTGTGTGCGGCTGTAGGGGTTGTGCGTGCTCGGTTGTGTGCGGCTGTAGGGGTTGTGCGTGCTCGGTTGTGTGTGGCTGTAGGGGTTGTGCGTGCTCGGTTGTGTGTGGCTGTAAGGGTTGTGCGTGCTCGGTTGTGTGTGGCTGTAGGGGTTGTGCGTGCTCGGTTGTGTGTGGCTGTAAGGGTTGTGCGTGCTCGGTTGTGTGTGGCTGTAGGGGTTGTGCGTGCTCGGTTGTGTGTGGTTGTAGGGGTTGTGCGTGCTCGGTTGTGTGTGTGGTTGTAGGGGTTGTGCGTGCTCGGTTGTGTGTGGCTGTAAGGGTTGTGCGTGCTCGGTTGTGTGTGGCTGTAAGGGTTGTGCGTGCTCGGTTGTGTGTGGCTGTAGGGGTTGTGCGTGCTCGGTTGTGTGTGGTTGTAGGGGTTGTGCGTGCTCGGTTGTGTGTGGTTGTAGGGGTTGTGCGTGCTCGGTTGTGTGTGGCTGTAAGGGTTGTGCGTGCTCGGTTGTGTGTGGCTGTAGGGGTTGTGCGTGCTCGGTTGTGTGTGGCTGTAAGGGTTGTGCGTGCTCAGTTGTGTGTGGCTGTAGGGGTTGTGCGTGCTCGGTTGTGTGTGGTTGTAGGGGTTGTGCGTGCTCGGTTGTGTGTGGTTGTAGGGGTTGTGCGTGCTCAGTTGTGTGTGGTTGTAGGGGTTGTGCGTGCTCGTTTGTGTGTGTGGTTGTAGGGGTTGTGCGTGCTCGGTTGTGTGTGGCTGTAAGGGTTGTGCGTGCTCGGTTGTGTGTGGCTGTAGGGGTTGTGCGTGCTCGGTTGTGTGTGGTTGTAGGGGTTGTGCATGCTCGGTTGTGTGTGGTTGTAGGGGTTGTGCGTGCTCGGTTGTGTGTGGCTGTAGGGGTTGTGCGTGGCTGTAAGGGTTGTGCGTGCTCGGTTGTGTGTGGCTGTAGGGGTTGTGCGTGCTCGGTTGTGTGTGGCTGTAGGGGTTGTGCGTGCTCAGTTGTGTGTGGTTGTAGGGGTTGTGCGTGCTCGTTTGTGTGTGTGGTTGTAGGGGTTGTGCGTGCTCGGTTGTGTGTGGCTGTAAGGGTTGTGCGTGCTCGGTTGTGTGTGGCTGTAGGGGTTGTGCGTGCTCGGTTGTGTGTGGTTGTAGGGGTTGTGCATGCTCGGTTGTGTGTGGTTGTAGGGGTTGTGCGTGCTCGGTTGTGTGTGGCTGTAGGGGTTGTGCGTGGCTGTAAGGGTTGTGCGTGCTCGGTTGTGTGTGGCTGTAGGGGTTGTGCGTGCTCGGTTGTGTGTGGCTGTAGGGGTTGTGCCTAGTTGTTTCTTCTATACTTGTGGGGATGTACTATCCTTGTGGGATTTTTGAACAAGGAAAAGGCTCTCTCGTGAGGACATATCCCATGAGGACAAAGACTATTAAGTTTAGGGGTTAGGTTTAGGGTTACGGGTTAAGGTAAGATTAGGAGAAATAGGATTTTGAATGTAAATTAATTGTTGACCCACATGAGGATAGAGGAACATAGCGTGCTAGTCCCTTCTAACGACCAAACAATGTGTTCATGAAATAACAGCTCCTCAAATATTGACTTTCTGCATTACTTATTCCATTTGCTATATAGGCAATATGATTCAATTTCTTTCTATATGATTCAATATCTTTCTATATGATCCTATATGATTCAATATCTTTCTATATGATCCTATATGATTCAATATCTTTCTCTATATGATCCTATATGAATTCAATATCGTTCTATATGATTCAATATCTTTCTATATGATCCTATATGATTCAATATCTTTCTATATGATCCTATATGATTCAATATCTTTCTATATGATCCTATATGATTCAATATCTTTCTATATGATTCAATATCTTTCTATATGATCCTATATGATTCAATATCTTTCTCTATATGATCCTATATGAATTCAATATCGTTCTATATGATTCCATATCTTTCTATATGATTCCATATCTTTCGAAATGATTCAATATCTTTCTATATATGATTCTATAGACAAGGGGGATATGACTCAATAGGGTCCTAGTTATTGGAATATAACAGGTCGTCAGAGTTCAATTTATTCCAAATGGCACAAGGGAAATGATAGACAAACATTCTACTACCAAGGATTAGACTATAGACCAACATTTTAAATATATTCTGTAAAACATGAAATAAACATTCTTTAATACTATAATGAATGACAACCTTTAAAACAACACTGGTGATGACTCAGGGCCTACCTGTTCATAACAGTTGTATGAATGACACTCAAACAAGCTCTTCTATGAGAACGCCTGGCTGCACGCCGTGACTCAACGATGTTGTTGGGAGTAAAAGCCAATTACTGATGGCGACACACTATAGTAGGTTGACATGATGAGTTGTTGCTGTGTGTGAGGATCCCTGCTATTGTGTGTGTGTGTGTGTGTGTGTGTGTGTGTGTGTGTGTGTGTGTGTGTGTGTGTGTGTGTGCGGGGTAGGGAGTTGAGGCCTAGGGAACAAGCGGTCGCGTAAGGAAAGAGGAAGAGACTGACTTGTTTTTCTGAGGTGTGTTTTATCAGATGGGGCCGTATTGATTGATTTTCATTGGTTCACTGTCAGGCTTGTGCTTTGATTGGTTGTTAAATAATTCAATAGAAACATATCTTAACAGCAATGCCAACAGGCGAGCCTTTAAAAGATACCATCAAACAATATTCAATCTGGGAGATCAGACTCCAGTAACTAGAAACGATTTCAAATCCAATTTAACCTGACTGTTACTGTTACCAACCTAGTTGTATGTGAACCAGTTGTGGTCCTGGAGGGAGACTTTATTGGAAGGTGAAAAACAGTGGGTTGCCGCTGGCCAGAGACAATGGAAGAGTGTTTTTATGACCTCTGCTTATCGTAGGGAGCTGTCAGGGTAGACCGTCTCTCTCTCTCTCTCTCTCTCACACACACACACACACAGTTCATTTCGGAATCTACAATGAATTTGTACATACACTCCCCCTCTGCTCTCCTTGTAACACATTAGCATGGATCTTCACGGTATTCTCTATGCCCCCTGCTTTAGCAGAATGGATTTTCCACTGTTGTTGTTAGCTACCGCCTCTGCCACCACGTGCTACCGGTGCTAGTGCTACCGGTGCTAGTGCTACCGGTGCTGCCTCTGCCACCACCGTGCTTCTGCTGCTGCTGCTCTGCAGGGCCATCCATTTCACCACATGTCATGTCGGAAGGAGCGAGAAAGAGAAAGAGAGAGAAAGAGAGCGAGAGATACACCCACTGGGAAAGAGAAGGCCCCCCTTGGTAGCTACACGCATTTTAAACACGACCCACTGGGGCTGGGGGTTTGTGAAGCAGAGCGTCTCGGAGTGAACAGATGACTCTGGGTCAGAGGAGAAGGGGAATAAACCCAAACAACGACTTCATTTGGAGCAGTTTTGGAGCGGTGGGGAGCTTATCTGACAAAACGCCTCCTACAGTGCTAGCAATCTACTTCAAAGTTGGCATGCTAAGAAGAGAGAAAATGTTTTAACAAGGTATCTACTTAAGTCAGTGTGTTATAAAAGGTATTCTGATTCAATGTGTCAGAGTTAGGGAAGAATCAGCACAGTGCTTCCTGCAAGGAAGAAAAAAGGGAGAAAAGGGGGGGAGCCAGAGAGAGGGAGAGAGAGAGAGGGCGCGAGGGAGAGAGAGAGAGAGGGCGCGAGGGAGAGAGAGAGAGAGAGGGCGCGAGGGAGAGAGAGAGAGAGAGAGGGCGCGAGGGAGAGAGAGAGAGAGGGCGCGAGGGAGAGAGAGAGAGAGAGGGCGCGAGGGAGAGAGAGAGAGAGAGGGCGCGAGGGAGAGAGAGAGAGAGGGCGCGAGGGAGAGAGAGAGAGAGAGGGCGCGAGGGAGAGAGAGAGAGAGAGGGCGCGAGGGAGAGAGAGAGAGAGAGGGCGCGAGGGAGAGAGAGAGAGAGAGGGCGCGAGGGAGAGAGAGAGAGAGAGGGCGCGAGGGAGAGAGAGAGAGAGAGGGCGCGAGGGAGAGAGAGAGAGGGCGCGAGGGAGAGAGAGAGAGGGCGCGAGAGAGAGAGAGAGAGGGCGAAACCTCTGCAGCAGCCTATGATGCACTAACCAATGCATCATGGGAAACAGAGTATTTTCTCTCTCTCTCCCTCACAGTTTTCTGCACTTATTATTTAGTGGGGCCATTTAGAAAACTATTGCACTGTGCATAATTACTTAATGTAAGTGTGGTAAAAAGATGGATTCCAATCCAATATATTAAGATATAGCAAGTAGAGTGCTTATCTCAGATTCATAGGCAAGCTTTTATGAGCAGGGCCTAGGCGCCGGTCCCAGTTCCTAGTTTTAAATCGACCCCAAATAAATGCAGCCTTGAAAACTGCCCATTTAAAATACAGCTAATACTTCATTTAAACTGTGTGTGTGAGCCAGGAGAACAAAAACGCCTATATGTAATGATCACAGACTTGGCGTTCATGTTCTCGTTCGGAAGGCCAATGGAACGGTAGTGTGCACTGACAATAAAGCACTCCGAACAGCAAACATGCACACTTGCAGATTACTGCTAAAGAGTGCTGAGAGTGAGCGTTTACTGCTGAGTTCAGAATGCAGCAAAACTAATAGTAGGATTAAACAGCACATTAGTGTTTCTAGGTCCAAATGCGCAGTGTGTTTAGATTAGTTGCAGACTAGTTGTAAAGATCAGAAACAAGTTTATACCCTCAATCCCTCTTATCCCGACGAATGGACATGGATGCACACACACAGCTGGGTATTAGTGTGGGGGGCCTGATGTTCTTTTCCCATGCCTCAGAAGGGATTTAACCCCAGTGAAGGGCATTCTAACAGTGTTTGTACACGTGAGATGTAGACCTGGCAGAGTGTGAGGCTTTAAGGTGACCTTGCGTCAGTCTAACATCTCTCTCACACAAACACACACACACGCGCACACAATCAGGAAGTGATTCTAGACAACACCCACAATCCCAGAGTATAATAATATAGAACGAACACGGTCATTCAGGACACTTATTCAAAGCAATTCCGAGCCAAGACATTAACTCAATTTACAGTTAACTGCCAAAATAAAGGAAACACTTGACTAAATGAGGGGTATAAAGTATATTGAAAGCAGGTGCTTCCACAGAGGTGTGGTTCCTGAGTTAATTAAGCAATTAACATCCCATCATGCTTAGGGTCATGTATAAAAATGCCCAGTTGCCCATTATTTTGTCAACCACGGCTAGAAGAGATCTCAGTGACGTTGAAAGAGGGGACTCAGGGCCTCCCGGGTGGTTAAGGGCGCTGTACTGCAGCACCAGCTGCGCCATCAGAGTCCCTGGGTTCGCGCCCAGGCTCTGTCGTAACCGGCCGCGACAGGGAGGTCCGTGGGGCGACGCACAATTGGCCTAGCGTCGTCCGGGTTAGGGAGGGCTTGGTCAGTAGGGATGTCCTTGTCTCATCGCGCACCAGCGACTCCTGTGGCGGTCCAGGCGCAGTGCGCGCTAACCAAGGTTGCCAGGTGCACGGTGTTTCCTCCGACACATTGGTGCAGCTGGCTTAAGGGTTGGATGCGCGCTGTGTTAAGAAGCAGTGCGGCTGGTTGGGTTGTATATCGGAGGACGCATGACTTTCAACCTTCGTCTCTCCCGAGCCCGTACGGGAGTTGTAGCGATGAGACAAGATAGTAGCTACTAAAAAACAATTGGATACCACGAAATTGGGGAGAAAAAGGGGTAAAAAAATAATATTTAAAGAACAAAAAAAAGAACTGATAGGAGCATAGGGGGTTTAAAGGGTGGGTGTGTCAGTCATAGTCACCAGATCTCAACCCAATTGGAACACTCCTGAATCTGGAGCGGTGCCTCAGTGTTTTGCACCATGAACAAAACACCAAACTATGGAATTTCTTGTGGAAGAATGGTGTCACATCCCTCCAATAGAGTTCCAGACACTTGTAGAATCTATGACAAGGCACATTGAAGCTGTTCTGGCCTGTGGTGGCCCAACGCCTTATTAAGACACTATGTTAGTGTTTCCTTTATTTTGGCAGTTACCTTTATGTGACCTGTGTGGGAATAACATTCACAACCCTGGTGTTACCAACCCTACACTCTTACACAGTCAGCAACTTGAGCAGGTGAGAGTGAGCATCAAAATGCACTACAAATACCAAGCGCAAATACAGATTGTTTAAAGAATCCCACTGAGGGAGGAAGGTATACTCCCCTGTAGGGGGCACTACTAATTAGACAACGCTCCTCGCTTGTACTGTCGCTCCCTCGGTCTCTCTCGGTCTCCCTCGGTCTCTCTATCCGTCTGTGACCGTCTAATTAAATAGGAGGGGGCTGGGAACATCAAAGCTGGAGTGTGTGAGAACAACAGTCAAGGTATTCTTTGCTAGAGCTGGACCATTTTAATAGTCCTTTGTCTTTTCCAATCACAGAGGGGCCCTAGAGAGGGAGAGAGAGCGCCAGGGCTTTCTAATATCCCCCCGTCGTTTGGTTATTCACACACACGAGGGGAGAGCTCTGATGTGCTTCTGTGCTTGGAGGTGCGTCTTGACTGGCAGTTGAACCTGTACACTGTGTTTCTAGTGTGTATTGTTACATAAGCAGCAAATTAGGCCAATGAGCCATTTGTATTCTATAGGATTCCTTGAAATACCAACACAACCATCTCCAACTGTTTTATACGAGCTGGAGTGCTGCCAATCCCTTTCATTTGGTGTAGCGTATCATATTGCTTCTGACCCTAAACTTCCAAACACTCCACAAACAAACACTCCTGCCAATAGAAGGTTTAATGATGGATGGTTTACCTGTCTATGGGAGGAGCCGGGTAGCTCCAGTGAACCGACACACCCCCTGTGGTGACTATTGATAAAGGTACTGAGCGCCTGCTGGGGAGACTGAGGGGAGACCAATGGGAGGAGTGAAAAAAAACAATGGCATGGGGAGAGACAGATTCTGAACTAAGATGAACATGTAGGACAGGTACAGCATCTGAACTGAGATGAACATGCAGGACAGGTACAGCATCTGAACTGAGATGAACATGCAGGACAGGTACAGCATCTGAACATGCAGGACAGGTACAGCATCTGAACTGAGATGAACATGTAGGACAGGTACAGCATCTGAACTGAGATGAACATGTAGGACAGGTACAGCATCTGAACTGAGATGAACATGCAGGACAGGTACAGCATCTGAACTGAGATGAACATGCAGGACAGGTACAGCATCTGAACTGAGATGAACATGCAGGACAGGTACAGCATCTGAACTGAGATGAACATGTAGGACAGGTACAGCATCTGAACATGTAGGACAGGCACAGCATCTGAACTGAGATGAACATGTAGGACAGGTACAGCATCTGAACTGAGATGAACATGCAGGACAGGTACAGCACCTGAACTGAGATGAACATGTAGGACAGGTACAGCATCTGAACATGTAGGACAGGCACAGCATCTGAACTGAGATGAACATGTAGGACAGGTACAGCATCTGAACTGAGATGAACATGCAGGACAGGTACAGCACCTGAACTGAGATGAACATGCAGGACAGGTACAGCATCTGAACTGAGATTAACATGCAGGACAGGTACAGCATCTGAACTGAGATGAACATGCAGGACAGGTACAGCATCTGAACTGAGATGAACATGCAGGACAGGTACAGCACCTGAACTGAGATGAACATGCAGGACAGGTACAGCATCTGAACTGAGATGAACATGCAGGACAGGTACAGCACCTGAACTGAGATGAACATGTAGGACAGGTACAGCATCTGAACTGAGATGAACATGTAGGACAGGTACAGCATCTGAACATGCAGGACAGGTACAGCATCTGAACTGAGATGAACATGCAGGACAGGTACAGCATCTGAACTGAGATGAACATGTAGGACAGGCACAGCATCTGAACTGAGATGAACATGTAGGACAGGTACAGCATCTGAACTGAGATGAACATGTAGGACAGGTACAGCATCTGAACTGAGATGAACATGCAGGACAGGCACAGCATCTGAACTGAGATGAACATGTAGGACAGGCACAGCATCTGAACTGAGATGAACATGCAGGACAGGTACAGCACCTGAACTGAGATGAACATGTGGGACAGGTACAGCATCTGAACTGAGATGAACATGTAGGACAGGTACAGCATCTGAACATGTAGGACAGGCACAGCATCTGAACTGAGATGAACATGTAGGACAGGTACAGCATCTGAACATGTAGGACAGGCACAGCATCTGAACTGAGATGAACATGTAGGACAGGTACAGCATCTGAACATGCAGGACAGGTGAAAACAATGGGCCAGAAAGCTTCATTCACCTACCAAGCTCTTTCAGCTGTCTACAATGTGTACTTGGGAGAGAGTCAACGTATGGCTAGGGGGTGACACTCTTTCCCTGACAGTGGGGAGGGAGGGGTGAGGGGAGAGGAGGTTACATCAGACGACTTGGCCAAGACCTAGCCTCCTACTCTGCTGGCAGCGCAGGAACAAAATGTTAGATCAAAGTAATACATCTAGTATGGCTTCACTAGCATTGTTTCAGGAGATAACTCTCTCTCTGTGTGAAGAGTATGTCATCTCGCAGCCAAAATGACAACTTGCACTAACGGACAGAGGAACAATATGGAGTGATTCGAAACCTGTGTGTAGTGTGTGTGTGTGTGTGTGTGTGTGTAGTGTGTGTGTGTGTAGTGTGTATGTGTGTGTGAGTGCGGTGCAATGATTGTGTCCTGTCTACCACAGTGTACCAGCCAACTGCAGAGGCTGATAGAAAAGCTGACAATATGTCTCTTTGGTTCAATGTTCCAGATACACAAAACCAATATTTCACACCAACAACCTACATGGTGTACCTTACTGACTCTCTTAGTAGACTGCAAAACAATCTGTGGCCCAACTCTAAGACATATCAAAGGCCTGAGGCTAATCACAATGGACAGTAACGCTGCTATTTGGATTGGTCTGCACCTCTGTCCTCCACAGCGAAGACGTTGTAGAACATCCGTACGAGGACAGTAACGCTGCTATTTGGATTGGTCTGCACCTCTGTCCTCCACAGCGAAGACGTTGTAGAACATCCGTACGAGGACAGTAACGCTGCTATTTGGATTGGTCTGCACCTCTGTCCTCCACAGCGAAGACGTTGTAGAACATCCGTACGAGGACAGTAACGCTGCTATTTGGATTGGTCTGCACCTCTGTCCTCCACAGCGAAGACGTTGTAGAACATCCGTACGAGGACAGTAACGCTGCTATTTGGATTGGTCTGCACCTCTGTCCTCCACAGCGAAGACGTTGTAGAACATCCGCACGAGGACAGTAACGCTGCTATTTGGATTGGTCTGCACCTCTGTCCTCCACAGCGAAGACGTTGTAGAACATCCGCACGAGGACAGTAACGCTGCTATTTGGATTGGTCTGCACCTCTGTCCTCCACAGCGAAGACGTTGTAGAACATCCGTACGAGGACAGTAACGCTGCTATTTGGATTGGTCTGCACCTCTGTCCTCCACAGCGAAGACGTTGTAGAACATCCGTACGAGGCGTGAATAAGCTCCAGTAGAGGCTGTAGTAGCAGGCTGGCAGGAGGGGTAATACATGCACCCATCTTAATATGCACATCAGAGTAATTGAGCACAAACGTCAGCAGCAGGAATATTTTCACTCCTATATCATTTCTATGGGGTCGTTTTTACAACAATCAGGATACTGTGGTGGGTGACAAGGGATGGGGACAATGACAGGGTACAACAGGTTTGAGTGTACAAAACATTAAGAACACCTGCTCTTTCCACGACAGACTGGCCAGGTGAATCCAAGTGAAAGCTATGATCCCTTATTGATTTGTTAAATCCACTTTAAAATCAATGTAGATGAAGGGGAGGAGACGGGTAAAAGAAGAATTTTCAACCATGAGATAATATTGAAGTGCCTTTAAACGGGGTATGGTAGTAAGTGCCAGGCACACCGGTTACACCTTAATCAACAACCATATGCTTTCTCTTTTGCCAATTACATTCGATGGCCTTTCCTTGTGGATTCACTGGGAGAGAGACACACAGACACACACGTAGGCCTCTTCTCTAATCAAGAACACTGACATCTGCTACTATAACGTATTGATCAGTATGCAGCTCATATTTCTCTGCCAGACTTAAATGAATAACCAGAACCCCCCCCAAAATCTCTTCTACCCCTCACTCAGCCACCCCACCCTGTAAATCCATCTTCAATGCGCCTCTATATCGACACTAAGTGGTCAAACAACATAGCCATTAGCCTGGCACTCAGCTGGGCAGGATTTAATGAACAACAGTCATCGAGTGTCTGTCCGGAGACAGCAGGAGCACACTGTCTGTCTGTGTTGTTAACAAACAGCCTTTAACAACAGTCATTGTCTGTGGTGTTAACAGCTTTTAACAGTCATTTTCTGTCTGTGGTGTTAACAAAGAGCCTATAACAACTGTCATTGTCTGTGGTGTTAACAGCCTTAAACAACAGTCATTGTCTGTGGTGTTAACAAAGAGCCTTTAACAACAGGCATTGTATGTGTTGTTAACAGCTTTTAACAGCCATTTTTTGTCTGTGGTGTTAACAAAGAGCCTTTAACAACAGTCATTGTCTGTGGTGTTAACAGCCTTAAACAACAGTCATTGTCTGTGGTGTTAACAGCCTTAAACAACAGTCATTGTCTGTGGTGTTAAAGAGCCTTAAACAACAGTCATTGTCTGTGTTGTTAACAAAGAGCCTTAAACAACAGTCATCGTCTGTGGTGTTAACAAAGAGCCTTTAACAACAGGCATTGTATGTGTTGTTAACAGCTTTTAACAGCCATTTTCTGTCTGTGGTGTTAACAAAGAGCCTTTAACAACAGTCATTATCTGTGGTGTTAACAAAGAGCCTTTAACAACAGGCATTGTATGTGTTGTTAACAGCTTTTAACAGCCATTTTCTGTCTGTGGTGTTAACAAAGAGCCTTTAACAACAGTCATTATCTGTGGTGTTAACAGCCTTAAACAACAGTCATTGTCTGTGGTGTTAATAAACAGCCTTTACTCACCAGCCTGCACCTGTTCTCACACACTGCAGAGGCTAACACGTAGTCTTACAGAGAAGGGGTGTGTGTGTGTGTGTGTGTGTGTGTGTGTGAAATGTCTATGTCAAATCATGTGATAGTGCATGAGTACCTTCTTAATAAAACATCCTTGAGGATATGGGTCGTCCTTTTAAAATTGCAGCGTACTACTGCACAGCTTGCGTGGTGGCGGCAGATTTCTATGGCACGTTATTTAAGTGCCAACCACTGGTACCATTAATACTAGTTAGTGCTAGTTTGACCACCAGAGGGCATCTTTGAGAAGCATTTGATAGCCTTCAAAACTGGCTGTACTAGAGAATTTAAAACCTTTTATTGTAAGAACATAGTATATGGGGGACTGATTTTAAGAAATGTTAATTAACTTGATATATATTATGGTGTTTCTACTCCAAGAAAAACTAAAAACCCTCTGGGTTTCCGTTAGTTTTGGACGGAAAATATACAGAGCTGGCCTATTTAGCTAAATAATCGCCGTGTCGTCTGCAGGGCACACGGGAGACCGGGGCTCAGGAGGAAGGGAGGAAGAACTAGGCTGTCCTTGTAAATAAGAATTTGTTCTTAACTGATTCCATATGTGTTATTTCATAGTTGTGATGTCTTCACTATTATTCTACAATGTAGAAAAAAGTAAAAATAAAGAAAAACCCTGGAATGAGTAGGTAACCAAACTTTTGAGGACATCAAGACGTTTTGGCTAGAGAAATTGATGATACTACAATGCAACAAATACATTGATCATCTCAGCAAGGTTGTCCCCGTGGTTGTGGAGCAGGGTGGAAGTGCAACTAAAATGTAGTTTAAATTACCATCTGCATTTTGAAAGTATTTTTTCAAGTTATTCTATTAACTGAAGCATAAAGATGTTGATGAAGAAATACTGTACTGCTGTTTTGAGTTAGAAATGTAACACTTCAGTTAAGTATCGAATTCATTGCAGATAGGGGGGGGGGGGGGTGTTCACATCTACAGTAGCCAGGCTATAAAGGCTATTGTCCTGATACTCAGGCTACTAGTGTTTGAAAACACGTTTTCAAAATCCACCAGTGGTCCATCACTACTGTAAATAAAAACACAGCATCTTGTTTACATTCTTTATTGTAAACATAATGTCACAAATAATTTGTATCTATCTTTCCAATGAGTTGTAGAGTTTGGGATTAATTTAATTAATATTATGGTGTTTATATTCCAAGAAAAACGGAAAAAAACCTCTGGGTTTCCGTTGTGATGGGACGGAAAATATGGCGCTGTACAACATGAGTCGGGAGTAGGCTACAGTGCTGGGCTATTTAGCTAAATAATCCCTGTGTCGTGTGCGGTATAGAGGCAAGTCTATTGTCCAGCTACCTGCTAGAACAGCATGAACGTTTCCCTAGTTAGAGCCATTATTAGTGCCCCTTAAAGTGTTGCACTGTGCTACCCAGTGTGGCGGGGGACCACCCCCCCCTTCCCTCCTCCTCCCTTCCCCATGGGCTAGGTCGGTCTTCTGTGCGTGGCTTTGCGGCCCATCCCGTGCCCCCTGCCCTCGTGCCTTTCAGTGGATACAGCTGGAGAGTCCCATTGTGCGCCACTCGGGAGCCATGAACAATATGACCAATATATATTGTCCTGCTAATAACAGGGTTAATAATATACCTGTCAGACTATCCAAGGGGCTTTTATATAATTCTAACGGAATAATAATAATAATAGCTTTGTTTAAAAAATAACAATATTTTGGAGATTATTTTGTTTTCAAATAACGTAAAATGAGTGAGAAAAAGGCCATTCTTGAACATGGGGTGAGACATTGTTACTAATTTGTAAATAAAGCCAGTTTGTTATTTCTGTCTTTAGAGGGAGAGAAACCAAAAAACTACAGTCATCACATGGGTTTCCCAGTCGAGGCCGGCACGGGTATTGAACCAGAACACAGCTTGCACTAATATGCAGTGTCTTAGATCGTTGCACCACTCAGGCGCTGTATAACGTGACCGGTCGGGAGTGTTCTATACTACTACAGTAAGAGAAAAATAATACTAACAAAATAAAATAAGAACCTTAGTGTAACCTTAGACTAACGGTCTTAGTAAGTAATACTGAAGTCGTGCTCAATTATTAGTTTCTATTTAGGTTTATGTCACCCATTCATTCTCAGTTAGAGACACCGTAGGACCCAAAAGCATAATCAGTGCTCTAACTCCCCCTTGTGGTGGTCTGGAGCAATGAAGTGGTGACGCAGGGTACCGTACTGAACCACAAATGACCTCTAACGCCCGCAGCATAATGGCAAAACTTTTAGTGGAGCAACCACTGTAGTGACACAGGCACCCAATACCCCTACACATATCTGCAAATGTCACAGATGGGAGGAAGTTGCGATTTGTGTGTGTGTATAAAATAATGGATTACGCATATGCATGTGAATATTGAGCTTGAGTGTGTGTCATATCGCCACTGACAGCCATTAGAGACAAAGGGAGGACTGTACGGAATATGTATAGTCTATTTCTTGTCATGTGGGATTGATTGACTATATAACGGTGTATCAAAGCTACTGCACATATTTGTTGAGACAATTTTCTGTGACCTTGGAGTTAGACACACACACACACACACCTCTCTCTTCTAGCCTATTCTCTTGGCCCAATCAGATGATTCATACTAGTCAGATCTCCCTGCCTTGAAGGATTCTGCCTGGCTGGCTATGTAGCTTGTCCTTCTCTTTGAGGTCCAGCTCTCCTTGGAGACCAGGGGGGAGGAGGGGAGGATCGCTACCGCTGCGGTTGAGATCAGAGCCCTTTCTCTGGGGTGCGGGGGACCGGAGGGCAGCCTGGAGAGGTCAGACATTGTGCTGGGGTAAGCTGGCGCGGGATTACTCCCTCACTCTCTTTTAGTCACACTCTTTAAAATAAAACTCTGCCGCAGCTGATTCCGATGGATGAACTAAACGGGAGAGGACACGCTTATTGAAAGGCCCCCACACACACACACTGTCTGATCAAGCTGACAGACTGCCTGACAGAACTGACACACACTCTTCTATAAAGGTGTGTGTATGACGGCAGAGAAGAGAGAAGAGGGGGGCAGGACTGGGCCTGTGACCTCAACATGGTAGGAGCCAGCCAGCCAGGCATTTGACAACTCAATAAGGGTACGACAGACACACGGGTTGATGTGAAACGGGTATCGGCACGGTGGGCAGCCCAGGTGGTAAGAGACAAAACATTGCTGTGAGATTGTGTGTGCCCAGCAGGAAGTGAGAAAAGAGAGGAGAGAGGGATCTCTCCGCAGTTTTCAGGATGACAGCTGCTGTGTGTGTGGTAGTGTGTGTGTGGAGCAGCGTGTTCATGCCTTCACCAGGATCATGCCGGCATACAACAAGCACTGTTGTCATGGGAACCTTGGCTATTCTACAAAAAGGGGACAACTGCGAGCCAGATACACACACTTACCAGGGTTTCGGTTAGGAAAATGTGGCGCTGGACATTTGACAGGCATCATTTTAATTTTCCTGGCATTTGAGAAATGTACCGGACCCATATGCATTGGGTGGTTACTTGATCAGGGTGTCCACCCACGGTGCTACATTATGGTAATTCATCTTAACAGAACATGCACGTCGAGGACGTGTGTCCTTACCGCGCAATTTGAACATGTTACCATAACTGTCCACATGTACTTTTCCTCAGCCAACAAGATGCCAAACCAACAGCAACATCCCTAGCCTGGGTTGAGTTTGGGAAAGACCATTTTCACCATAAAAAGCATTCCATGCATCATTACATTTGCAGAGTTACTATTCATAATGTGATCAGTAGATTGGAAAGTCATAATTTAATATAACTCAATCACTGTTGGAAAAGACCATTCAATGCAACACATGGCTGAGCGCGTGTAACAGCCTGGGATATAGGCTGTATAAGATATGTTTCTTCTTGCTTTGCATGGGAAAAACACAGTTCATGCAATACTACTACATGGGATATGACTGGAGACATGAGGAGAATCTTTTTGAACAGGGTAGCCGACATCTAACAGGCCAATGACAATGAGAGACACAACCAACTGGAGGAGGAAATGATGCTCCAACAATAAACCAAATGAACGTGGCACTGACTCAACAATGACAGAGTGGAAATAGGCAGAGCACAGTCACCAGGGATATGGCCGACCTCTGCTGGTGCGGTTAAATACAGATTACAGTCTTTTTTTTTACAGCAACCGCCATTTGCAATCTAAACTATGTTTAACTGCGAGTGAATTTTGAAACACTGATATGGCTGACTGGGCACCCCTACTTTTCACTGACAGTCATAACTCCACAATCATCTATTTGGTATTCGCAATATGAGCTTTTCCAAATTGTGTGTGCTGCCCAAATTGTGTGTGCTGCCCAAATTGTGTGTGCTGCCCAAATTGTGTGTGCTGCCCAAATTGTGTGTGCTGCCCAAATTGTGTGTGCTGCCCAAATTGCGAGCGTTGCATTTCCTTCACACTGTAGGCAATAGGATTTAAAACAATACACAACTTATAAAGGCTGGAGGAAGCTAATGATCCTCTGTGGCCAAATCATGCTTTAGTAGCCTATTTTTTAGTAGCCTATTTGGAACTATTTGATTTATTTCTGTATAGACAGGAGTTGGCTAACTAGGCTATATCATTTTGCCATGAGCATTTGGTGTCCTTGCAGTGAAAGAAAGTAGAAAACCAGCAGAACAATGGCAAATGGAAATCTGTATCAAATCATTGCCACCAAGGATATGGTTGGATTTGCCAAGATACTTTGAAACAAGGTAAAAACACATCTCATAATATGTATTCAAATATTCAGGTGTCAAACAATTAAGTAGCTACAGGTTTTCAAAATGCCTACAGCTCATTGCAAAGTGGTGTGACGTGCTGATGAAGCCTGCCTTCTGTTGCTTATGCAGTTGAATGACGAATGGGAAGCGAGCTTTAATTACCAGTTCAGAAAAACAAATAATTGCTATTTTCAATGGTTGGCCCAAAAATATTTTTAGAATTTAGAATTGAGCAATGATTGGGTTTATAGAAGCGCTGTCTGACTGATTTGCCACTCAAAGGCTCTGCATCTCTATTCTGTGCAGGTGTTAAGATACATAACGAACACACACACGCACCAATCTGATTCCACTAAAGTATGCAAATTAACCCATAGACCAATAAACATGACCAGCCTAATGTAGCTCCATCAATGAATAGGCTAAAAAGCATCATTTCACAACAGGATTTTTTCTTTATTGGCTTTTCAATTTTTTAAAGGCCAAAAGCCAGCTATTACCGACTAACAGAAACCCTGACACACACATGGAAAACACAACACACAGCAAATTATATTTGCAAAAGAAACACAAATATACACTACTAGCTTATTAGAGCCCAAACGAGACCCCTGTAAGCTGTGGAAGTGCCAGTGGCTTGATATTCAGGGGCCTATCAGCAGTCCCCAATGCCTCACTCCTGTTCGTACAAAAACTATGTTTACACGACAAGACAAAAATTCTTGCCACAACAAGGCAATTCAATAGCATCGATTAAAAGATGAATCCCCACTAACGTTGAGTTCGGGGCAATATTAAGAGAATGGGTGGGAGGGAGTGTGGAGGTAGAGAAAGAGAGGGAGAGGTAGAGGGACTAGAGAAAGAGAGGTAGACAGACTAGAGAGAAAGAAAGAAAATGAGACCCTTGCAAGATAATGATTGAGAGAAAGAGAGGTAGAGTTAGAGGGACTAGAAAAAAATTTATGTAGACAAACTGGTTGAGAGAATGAGAGAATGAAGAGGGAAAGCAAGGGAAGCAAGAGAGAGAAAGAAGGAGAGAATGAAGAGGGAAAGCAAGGGAAGCGAGAGAGAGAGAGAAAGAAGGAGAGAATGAAGAGGGAAAGCAAGGGAAGCGAGAGAGAGAAAGAAGGAGAGAATGAAGATGGGAAAGCAAGGGAAGCGAGAGAGAAAGAAGGAGAGAATGAAGAGGGAAAGCAAGGGAAGCGAGAGAGAGAAAGGAGAGAATGAAGAGGGAAAGCAAGGGAAGCGAGAGAGAGAGAAAGAAGGAGAGAATGAAAAGGGAAAGCAAGGGAAGCGAGAGAGAGAAAGAAGGAGAGAATGAAGATGGGAAAGCAAGGGAAGCGAGAGAGAGAAAGAAGGAGAGAATGAAGAGGGAAAGCAAGGGAAGCGAGAGAGAGAAAGGAGAGAATGAAGAGGGAAAGCAAGGGAAGCAAGAGAGAAAGAAGGAGAGAATGAAGAGGGAAAGCAAGGGAAGCGAGAGAGAGAAAGGAGAGAATGAAGAGGGAAAGCAAGGGAAGCAAGAGAGAGAAAGAAGGAGAGAATGAAGAGGGAAAGCAAGGGAAGCGAGAGAGAGAAAGGAGAGAATGAAGAGGGAAAGCAAGGGAAGCGAGAGAGAGAAAGGAGAGAATGAAGAGGGAAAGCAAGGGAAGCAAGAGAGAGAAAGAAGGAGAGAATGAAAAGGGAAAGCAATGGAAGCGAGAGAGAGAAAGAAGGAGAGAATGAAGAGGGAAAGCAAGGGAAGCAAGAGAGAGAAAGGAGGAGAGAAGAAGAGGGAAAGCAAGGGAAGCGAGAGAGAGAAAGAAGGAGAGAATGAAGAGGGAAAGCAAGGGAAGCGAGAGAGAGAAAGGAGAGAATGAAGAGGGAAAGCAAGGGAAGCAAGAGAGAGAAAGAAGGAGAGAATGAAGAGGGAAAGCAAGGGAAGCGAGAGAGAGAAAGAAGGAGAGAATGAAGAGGGAAAGCAAGGGAAGCGAGAGAGAGAAAGGAGAGAATGAAGAGGGAAAGCAAGGGAAGCGAGAGAGAGAAAGAAGGAGAGAATGAAGAGGGAAAGCAAGGGAAGCGAGAGAGAGAAAGGAGAGAATGAAGAGGGAAAGCAAGGGAAGCGAGAGAGAAAGGAGAGAAGAAGAGGGAAAGCAAGGGAAGCGAGAGAGAGAAAGGAGAGAAGAGGGAAAGCAAGGGAAGCGAGAGAGAGAAAGAACGAGACAATGAAGAGGGAAAGCAAGGGAAGCGAGAGAGAGAAAGAAGGAGAGAAGAAGAGGGAAAGCAAGGGAAGCGAGAGAGAGAGAAAGAAGGAGAGAAGAAGAGGGAAAGCAAGGGAAGCGAGAGAGAGAGAAAAAAGAAGAGAAGAGGGAAAGCAAGGGAAGCGAGAGAGAGAAAGGAAAGAAGAAGAGGGAAAGCGGAGCAGGAAGAAGCAGAGGGTAGAATATATAATAAAGCAGAGGGATGGTAGTGTTTCATTCCCTCAACAATTACTACAATTATCACCCTAATCACACGTGTCATCCAGGGACCGCAAACAGAAGTGCTGACGACGGCCTTTAACCAGATGAGAGGGGGAAGATGGAGGGATAGGGGAGGATAAAAGACAACAATAATGAGGAGAAAGGGAGGGAGAGAGAGAGGCTAAGGCAGAACTGAACATGTAGGTCATCAAAGGTGTAGAGCAAACAAAAAAGTAAGAAAAACGGAGGAGGACGGAGGAAGAGAAGGTCCATCCATAATTCAGAGGTGTGTGTGTGTGTGTGGTGCTTCTATGAATCAAATCAAATCTAATTTATTTATATAGCCCTTCGTACATCAGCTGATATCTCAAAGTGCTGTACAGAAACCCAGCCTAAAACCCCAAACAGCAAGCAATGCAGGTGTAGAAGCACGGTGGCTAGGAAAAACTCCCTAGAAAGGCCAAAACCTAGGAAGAAACCTAGAGAGGAACCAGGCTATGTGGGGTGGCCAGTTCTCTTCTGGCTGTGGTCCCTGCTTTGTAAAGGTCACACACATGTAGCAGAGGGAAACATTGTTGTTACAGACCTGGGTGGGGAGAGGTGCATGCTAGTTGAGTGTGTAGGTACAGGACCCAACAAGGTGTTCAGGAAAGGGGATTCGAGTAAAGACATTAAAGAATAATGATTTCCTAGTCAAATAAATGTTAAAGGTTAGCTGAGTCAAAGGCTCATTAAAAGGTTAAATAAGACAACTAAGAAAAGCCATGACAAACCTGTGTGTGTGTGTGTGTGTGTGTGTGTGTGTTGGAAGGGCATTTGATGGTTCTGGAAGGACATGCTGGGCCCTTACTGTTAGCACCTGGAGGCTGGAGCGAGAAAATAGGAACAATGTGAATGTGTGCATGAGGCAGATGAGGTGAGAGTCGAGTTTCTCTATCCGGTAGAAGACGGTGTCCCCTCTCTCTGGTCAGTCTCTGCGGAGGTGAGAGTCGAGTATCTCTATCCGGTAGAAGACGGTGTCCCCTCTCTCTGGTCAGTCTCCGCGGAGGAGAGGAAGGAGAGCAGGGACTGTGAGGCCGACCCTCTGCTGCTCTCTCCCTCCCTCCACTGGGACTAATGCCATGTTCAAAACAACTGGGAACTTGGAAATCTCAGACTTCAGCGCAATCAAGACACCTGATAAAATAAAGAAACATCTTTTGCACCTTTCAAGGTGGCACCTTTCAAGCGCTCCAACCTGAAGATCACGGACGTCAAGATTTGACCACACCCCCCCAGACAGCCAAAGAGCTGATTGCAAAATCTACTTGCTTAGGCTTATGAGATCATAACACACATTAAGAAAAAACAACCTTAAATTTTTTAAAACAGAGCCAAGGATAACAATCTAGTAACAACAAAACTTGAGAAGTTTTCCTAAATCACCAGAGGTTTCTATTCCCTAAATCAGAGGGAGAGATGGAGGGCTCTTGATAACAAGCTTGTTCTATAAGGTCCCAAGCAGCAGCCCCACTCAGCCCAGCCACTTAGCAACACACTGTCCAACTCCTACAGCCAGCCAGCCAGCCAGCCAGCCAAAAAAAAGAGAGAGAGAAAGAGAAAGAGAGAGAGAGAGAGAGAAAGAAAGAGGACAGCAGCACAATTAGACCCAACCAAATCATGAGAAAACAAAAAGATAATTACTTGACACATTGGAAAGAATTAACAAAAAAAGAGCAAACTAGAATGCTATTTGGCCCTAAACAGAGAGCACACCGTGGCAGAATACCTGACCACTGTGACTGCCCCAAAATTAAGGAAAGCTTTGACTATGTACAGACTCAGTGAGCATAGCCTTGCTATTGACAAAAGGCCGCCATAGGCAGACATGGCTCTCAAGAGAAGACAGGATATGTGCTCACTGCCCACAAAATGAGGTGGAAACTGAGCTGCACTTCCTAACCTCCTGCCCAATGTATGACCATATTAGAGAGACATATTTCCCTCAGATTACACAGATCCACAAAGAATTTGAAAACAAATCCAATTTTGATAAACTCCCATATCTACTGGGTGAAATTCCACAGTGTGTCATGACAGCAGCAAGAATTGTGACCTGTTGCCACGAGAAAAGGGCAACCAGCGAAGAACACACACCATTGTAAATATAACCCATATTGATGCTTATTTATTTGTATCTTGTGTCCTTTAACCATTTGTACATTGTTAAAACACTGTATATTTATAATATGACATTTGTAATGTCTTTATTGTTTTGAAACTTCTGTATGTGTAATGTTTACTGTTAATTTGTATTGTTTATTTCACTTTATATATTATCTACCTCACTTGCTTTGGCAATGTTAACACATGTTTCCCATGCCAATAAAGCCCTTGAATTGAGAGAGAGAGAGAGAGAGAGAGAGAGAGAGAGAGACACAGAGAGAGAGAGAGAGAGAGAGAGAGAGAGAGACAGAGACAGAGAGAGACAGAGACAGAGAGAGACAGAGAGAGAGAGACAGAGAGAGAGAGACAGAGAGAGAGAGACAGAGAGAGACAGAGAGGCAGAGAAAGAGAGGCAGAGAGAGAGAGAGAGGCAGAGAGAGAGACAGAGGCAGAGAGAGAGAGAGAGAGAGAGAGAGACAGAGAGAGAGAGACAGAGAGAGAGAGAGACAGAGACAGAGAGAGACAGAGACAGAGAGAGACAGAGACAGAGAGAGAGAGAGACAGAGAGAGACAGAGACAGAGACAGAGAGAGACAGAGACAGAGAGAGACAGAGAGAGAGAGAGGCAGAGAGAGAGAGAGGCAGAGAGAGAGAGGCAGAGAGAGAGACAGAGACAGACAGAGAGAGAGAAATATACAAAGAGAGAAATATACAAAGAGAGAGAAAGATACAAAGAGAGAGAAAGATACAAAGAGAGAGAAAGATACAAAGAGAGAGAAAGATAGAGAGAGAGAGAGAAAGATACAGAGAGAGAGAGATAGATACAGAGAGAGAGAGAAAGAAAGATACAGAGAGAGAGAGAGAAAGAAAGATACAGAGAGAGAGATAGATACAGAGAGAGAGAGATACAGAGAGAGAGATTGATACAGAGAGAGAGATTGATACAGAGAGAGAGATAGATACAAAGAGAGAAAGATAGAGAGAGAGAGATAGATACAGAGAGAGAGATAGATACAGAGAGAGAGAGAAAGAAAGATACAGAGAGAGAGAGATAGATACAGAGAGAGAGAGAGAAAGAAAGATACAGAGAGAAAGAAAGATACAGAGAGAGAGAAAGAGAGAGAAAGATAGAGAGAGAAAGATACAGAGAGGGAGAGAAAGATACTGAGAGGGAGAGAAAGATACAGAGAGGGAGAGAAAGATACAGAGAGAGAGAAAGATACTGAGAGGGAGAGAAAGATACAGAGAGGGAGAGAAAGATACAAAGAGAGAGAAAGATACAAAGAGAGAGAAATATACAGAGAGAGAAATATACAGAGAGAAAGATAGAGTTACAGAGAGAGAGAGAGAAAGATACAGAGAGAGAAAGATACAGAGAGAGAAAGATACAGAGAGAGAAAGATACAGAGAGAGAGAGAAAGATACAGAGAGAGAGAGAAAGATAGAGAGAGAGAGAAAGATACAGAGAGAGAGAGAAAGATACAGAGAGAGAGAGATAAAGAGAGAGAGAAAGATACAGAGAGAGAGAGAAAGATACAGAGAGAGAGAGAAAGATACAGAGAGAGAGAGAAAGAGAAAGATACAGAGAGAGAGAGAAAGAGAAAGATACAGAGAGAGAGAGAAAGAGAAAGATACAGAGAGAGAAAGAGAAAGATACAGAGAGAGAGAGAAAGAGAAAGATACAGAGAGAGAGAGAGAAAGCAAGGGAGCGAGTGACAGGAGAAAAGAAAGACTAAACAGGAGACAGAAAGGAGAGAAAGACCAAAATAGAAGCGAGAGAAAGAAAGTCAGTGGGCCCACAGGAGAGGACAGCAACACAAAAGGCTGGTGCAAAACACGGAGAGAAAGAAGAGAAAGCAGAGAGGAAGAGGAGGACGGGAGGAAAATTTGACCAACTGGATATTCTAAATAGGCCAGGTGAATCACACTGGTTCACTGAGATAACTGCTGTCTGCAGAGACACACAGAGAGGGAGGAGGGACAGAAGGAAAATGTGGACTTCTCAGCACGTGGCACTCGGGAAGGCAGGCTGCCGTCGTCTCCCTCTCCTGAACATCTCTCTTTTTATCTATGTCCTCTGAGTCGTAAGCTGAAAATCTATGAACCCGCAGTTGGAGAGAAAGAGAGATGAGAAGTAGAGAGCGATAGAGAGAAATAGAGTGATAGAAGTAGAGAGAAGGTAGGTGGCGGATAGCCTAAGTGTTGGGCCACTAACCGAAAGGTTGCTAGATCGAATCCCTGAGCTGACAAGGTAAAAATATGTTGTTCTGCCTCAGAACAAGTGAGTTAACCCACTGTTCAGAGGCTGTGTTCTTCACTGACTTGACTAGATAAATAAAGGTTAAAAAGTAGAGAGAAGCAGAGAGAAGCAGAAAGCGATGGAGAGAAGCAGAGAGCGGTGGAGAGAAGCAGAGAGCGATGGAGAGAAGCAGAGAGCGATGGGGAGAAGCAGAGAGCGATGGGGAGAAGCAGAGAGCGATAGAGAGAAGCAGAGAGCGATAGAGAGAAGCAGAGAGCGATAGAGAGAAGCAGAGAGCGATAGAGAGAAGCAGAGAGCGATAGAGAGAAGCAGAGAGCGATAGAGAGAAGCAGAGAGCGATAGAGAGAGAAGCAGAGAGCGATAGAGAGAGAAGCAGAGAGCGATAGAGAGAGAAGCAGAGAGCGATAGAGAGAGAAGCAGAGAGCGATAGAGAGAAGCAGAGAGCGATAGAGAGAGAAGCAGAGAGCGATAGAGAGAAGCAGAAAGCGATAGAGAGAAGCAGAGAACGATAGAGAGCGATATAGAGCGATAGAGAGAAGCAGAGAGCGATAGAGAGAAGCAGAGAGCGATAGAGAGAAGCAGAGAGCGATAGAGAAGCAGAGAGCGATAGAGAGAAGCAGAGAGCGATAGAGAGCAATAGAGAGAAGCAGAGAGTGATAGAGAGAGAAGCAGAGAGCGATAGAGAGAGAAGCAGAGAGCGATAGAGAGAGAAGCAGAGAGCGATAGAGAGAAGCAGAAAGCGATAGAGAGAAGCAGAGAGCGATAGAGAGAAGCAGAGAGCGATAGAGAGAAGCAGAGAGCGATAGAGAGAAGCAGAGAGCGATGCAGAGAGCGATAGAGAGAGAAGCAGAGAGCGATAGAGAGAGAAGCAGAGAGCGATAGAGAGAGAAGCAGAGAGCGATAGAGAGAGAAGCAGAGAGCGATAGAGAGAGAAGCAGAGAGCGATAGAGAGAGAAGCAGAGAGCGATAGAGAGAAGCAGAAAGCGATAGAGAGAAGCAGAGAACGATAGAGAGCGATATAGAGCGATATAGAGAAGCAGAGAGCGATAGAGAGAAGCAGAGAGCGATAGAGAGAAGCAGAGAGCGATAGAGAAGCAGAGAGCGATAGAGAGAAGCAGAGAGCGATAGAGAAGCAGAGAGCGATAGAGAGAAGCAGAGAGCGATAGAGAGAGAAGCAGAGAGCGATAGAGAGAGAAGCAGAGAGCGATAGAGAAGCAGAGAGCGATAGAGAGAAGCAGAAAGCGATAGAGAGAAGCAGAGAACGATAGAGAGCGATATAGAGCGATAGAGAGAAGCAGAGAGCGATAGAGAGAAGCAGAGAGCGAGAGAGAAGCAGAGAGCGATAGAGAAGCAGAGAGCGATAGAGAGAAGCAGAGAGCGATAGAGAGAAGCAGAGAGCGATAGAGAGAAGCAGAGAGAGATAGAGAGAAGCAGAGAGCGATAGAGAGAAGCAGAGAGCGATAGAGAGAAGCAGAGAGCGATAGAGAGAAGCAGAGAGCGATAGAGAGAAGCAGAGAGCGATAGAGAGAAGCAGAGAGCGATAGAGAGAAGCAGAGAGAGATAGAGAGAAGCAGAGAGAGATAGAGAGAAGCAGAGAGCGATAGAGAGAAGCAGAGAGCGATAGAGAGAAGCAGAGAGCGATAGAGAGAAGCAGAGAGCGATAGAGAGAAGCAGAGAGCGATAGAGAGAAGCAGAGAGCAATAGAGAGAAGCAGAGAGCGATAGAGAGAAGCAGAGAGCGATAGAGAGAAGCATAGAGAGAGAGAAGCAGAGAGCGATAGAGAGAGAAGCAGAGAGCGATAAAGAGAGAAGCAGAGAGCGATAGAGAGAGAAGCAGAGATCGATAGAGAGAAGCAAAGAGCGATAGAGAGAAGCAGAGAGCGATAGAGAGAAGCAGAAAGCGATAGAGAGAAGCATAGAGAGAGAGAGAAGCAGAAAGCAATAGAGCGATAGAGAGAAGCAGAGAGCGATAGAGAGAAGCAGAGAGTGATGGAGAGAAGCAGAGAGCGATGGAGAGAAGCAGAGAGCGATAGAGAGAAGCAGAGAGCGATAGAGAGAAGCAGAAAGCGATAGAGAGAAGCAGAGAGCGATAGAGAGAAGCAGAGAGCGATAGAGAGAAGCAGAAAGCGATAGAGAGAAGCAGAGAGTGATGGAGAGAAGCAGAGAGCGATGGAGAGAAGCAGAGAGCGATGGAGAGAAGCAGAGAGCGATAGAGAGAAGCAGAAAGCGATAGAGAGAAGCAGAGAGCGATAGAGAGAAGCAGAGAGCGATAGAGAGAAGCAGAGAGCGATAGAGAGAAGCAGAAAGCGATAGAGAGAAGCAGAGAGCGATAGAGAGAAGCAGAGAGCGATAGAGAGAAGCAGAGAGCGATAGAGAGAAGCAGAGAGCGATAGAGAGAAGCATAGAGAGAGAGAGAAGCAGAGAGCGATAGAGAGAAGCAAAGAGCGATAGAGAGCGATATAGAGAGAGAAGCAGAGAGCGATAGAGTGATAGAGAAAAGCAGAGAGCGATAGAGTGATAGAGAGAGAAGCAGAGAGCGATAGAGAGAAGCATAGAGAGAGAGAGAAGCAGAGAGCGATAGAGTGATATAGAGAGAGAGCGATAGAGAGAAGCAGAGAGCGATAAAGTAATAGAGAGAAGCAGAGAGCGATAGTGATAGAGAGCGATAGAGAGAAGCAGAGAGCGATAGAGAGAAGCAGAGAGAGATAGAGAGAAGCAGAGAGCGATAGAGAGAAGCAGAGAGAGATAGAGAGAAGCAGAGAGAAGCAGAGAGCGATAGAGAGAAGCAGAGAGAGATAGAGAGAAGCAGAGAGAGATAGAGTGATATAGTGATAGAGAGAGATAGAGAGAAGCAGAGAGAGATAGAGAGAAGCAGAGAGAAGCAGAGAGCGATAGAGAGAAGCAGAGAGCGATAGAGAGAAGCAGAGAGCGATAGAGAGAAGCAGAGAGCGATAGAGAAGCAGAGAGCGATAGAGAGAAGCAGAGAGCGATAGAGAGAAGCAGAGAGCGATAGAGAGAAGCAGAGAGCGATAGAGAGAAGCAGAGAGCGATAGAGAGAAGCAGAGAGCGATAGAGAGAAGCAGAGAGCGATAGAGAGAAGCAGAGAGAGATAGAGAGAAGCAGAGAGAAGCAGAGAGCGATAGAGAGAAGCAGAGAGCGATAGAGAGAAGCAGAGAGCGATAGAGAGAAGCAGAGAGCGATAGAGAGAGAAGCATAGAGAGAGAGAGAAGCAGAGAGCGATAGAGAGAGAAGCAGAGAGCGATAGAGAGAAGCAGAGAGCGATAGAGAGAAGCAGAGAGCGATAGAGAGAAGCAGAGAGCGATAGAGAGAAGCAGAGAGCGATAGAGAGAAGCAGAGAGCGATAGAGAGAAGCAGAGAGCGATAGAGAGAAGCAGAGAGCGATAGAGAGAAGCAGAGAGCGATAGAGAGAAGCAGAGAGCGATAGAGAGAAGCAGAGAGCGATAGAGAGAAGCAGAGAGCGATAGAGAGAAGCAGAGAGCGATAGAGAGAAGCAGAGAGAGATAGAGAGAAGCAGAGAGCGATAGAGAGAAGCAGAGAGCGATAGAGAGAAGCAGAGAGCGATAGAGAGAAGCAGAGAGCGATAGAGAGAAGCAGAGAGCGATAGAGAGAAGCAGAGAGCGATAGAGAGAAGCAGAGAGCGATAGAGAGAAGCAGAGAGCGATAGAGAGAAGCAGAGAGCGATAGAGAGAAGCAGAGAGAGATAGAGAGAAGCAGAGAGAGATAGAGTGATATAGTGATAGAGAGAAGCAGAGAGAAGCAGAGAGCGATAGAGAGAAGCAGAGAGCGATAGAGAGAGAAGCAGAGAGCGATAGAGAGAAGCAGAGAGAGATAGAGAGAAGCAGAGAGAGATAGAGTGATATAGAGATAGAGAGAAGCAGAGAGAAGCAGAGAGCGATAGAGAGAAGCAGAGAGCGATAGAGAGAAGCAGAGAGCGATAGAGAGAAGCAGAGAGAGATAGAGAGAAGCAGAGAGCGATAGAGAGAAGCAGAGAGCGATAGAGAGAAGCAGAGAGCGATAGAGAGAAGCAGAGAGCGATAGAGAGAAGCAGAGAGCGATAGAGAGAAGCAGAGAGCGATAGAGAGAAGCAGAGAGCGATAGAGAGAAGCAGAGAGCGATAGAGAGAAGCAGAGAGCGATAGAGAGAAGCAGAGAGAGATAGAGAGAAGCAGAGAGAGATAGAGTGATATAGTGATAGAGAGAAGCAGAGAGAAGCAGAGAGCGATAGAGAGAAGCAGAGAGCGATAGAGAGAGAAGCAGAGAGCGATAGAGAGAAGCAGAGAGAGATAGAGAGAAGCAGAGAGAGATAGAGTGATATAGTGATAGAGAGAAGCAGAGAGAAGCAGAGAGCGATAGAGAGAAGCAGAGAGCGATAGAGAGAGAAGCAGAGAGCGATAGAGAGAAGCAGAGAGAGATAGAGAGAAGCAGAGAGAGATAGAGTGATATAGTGATAGAGAGAAGCAGAGAGAAGCAGAGAGCGATAGAGAGAAGCAGAGAGCGATAGAGAGAGAAGCAGAGAGCGATAGAGAGAAGCAGAGAGAGATAGAGAGAAGCAGAGAGAGATAGAGTGATATAGTGATAGAGAGAAGCAGAGAGAAGCAGAGAGCGATAGAGAGAGAAGCAGAGAGCGATAGAGAGAAGCAGAGAGAGATAGAGAGAAGCAGAGAGAGATAGAGTGATATAGTGATAGAGAGAAGCAGAGAGAAGCAGAGAGCGATAGAGAGAGAAGCAGAGAGCGATAGAGTGAAGCAGAGAGAGATAGGGAGAAGCAGAGAGATAGAGTGATAGAGTGATAGAGCGATAGAGAGAAGCAGAGAGAAGCAGAGAGCGATAGAGAGAGAAGCAGAGAGAGATAGAGAGAGAAGCAGAGAGCGATAGAGAGAAGCAGAGAGAGATAGAGAGAAGCAGAGAGAGATAGAGTGATATAGTGATAGAGAGAAGCAGAGAGAAGCAGAGAGCGATAGAGAGAAGCAGAGAGCGATAGAGAGAAGCAGAGAGCGATAGAGAGAAGCAGAGAGCGATAGAGAGAAGCAGAGAGCGATAGAGAGAGAAGCAGAGAGCGATAGAGAGAAGCAGAGAGTGATGGAGAGAAGCAGAGAGCGATGGAGAGAAGCAGAGAGCGATGGAGAGAAGCAGAAAGCGATAGAGAGAAGCATAGAGAGAGAGAGAAGCAGAAAGCGATAGAGAGAAGCAGAGAGAGATAGAGAGAAGCAGAGAGAGATAGAGTGATATAGTGATAGAGAGAAGCAGAGAGAAGCAGAGAGCGATAGAGAGAAGCAGAGAGCGATAGAGAGAAGCAGAGAGCGATAGAGAGAAGCAGAGAGCGATAGAGAGAAGCAGAGAGCGATAGAGAGAAGCAGAGAGCGATAGAGAGAAGCAGAGAGAAGCAGAGAGAGATAGAGAGATAGAGTGATAGAGAGAAGCAGAGAGAGATAGAGAGATAGAGTGATAGAGAGAAGCAGAGAGAGATAGAGAGATAGAGTGATAGAGAGAAGCAGAGAGAAGCAGAGAGAGATAGAGTGATATAGTGATAGAGAGAAGCAGAGAGAGATAGAGTGATATAGTGATAGAGAGAAGCAGAGAGAAGCAGAGAGCGATAGAGAGAAGCAGAGAGCGATAGAGAGAAGCAGAGAGAGATAGGGAGAAGCAGAGAGAGATAGAGAGAAGCAGAGAGCGATAGAGAGAAGCAGAGAGAGATAGGGAGAAGCAGAGAGATAGAGTGATATAGTGATAGAGAGAAGCAGAGAGAAGCAGAGAGAGATAGAGAGATAGAGTGATATAGTGATAGAGAGAAGCAGAGAGAAGCAGAGAGAGATAGAGTGATAGAGCGATAGAGAGAAGCAGAGAGAGATAGAGAGAAGCAGAGAGATAGAGTGATATAGTGATAGAGAGAAGCAGAGAGAGATAGAGTGATATAGTGATAGAGAGAAGCAGAGAGAAGCAGAGAGAGATAGAGAGATAGAGTGATATAGTGATAGAGAGAAGCAGAGAGAAGCAGAGAGAGATAGAGTGATAGAGCGATAGAGAGAAGCAGAGAGAGATAGAGAGAAGCAGAGAGATAGAGTGATATAGTGATAGAGCGATAGAGAGAAGCAGAGAGAGATAGAGAGAAGCAGAGAGATAGAGTGATATAGTGATAGAGCGATAGAGAGAAGCAGAGAGAGATAGAGAGAAGCAGAGAGCGATAGAGAGAAGCAGAGAGAAGCAGAGAGCGATAGAGAGAAGCAGAGAGCGATAGAGAGAAGCAGAGAGAGATAGAGTGATATAGTGATAGAGAGAAGCAGAGAGAAGCAGAGAGCGATAGAGAGAAGCAGAGAGCGATAGAGAGAAGCAGAGAGAGATAGAGTGATATAGTGATAGAGAGAAGCAGAGAGAAGCAGAGAGCGATAGAGTGATAGAGAGATAGAGAGAAGCAGAGAGCGATAGAGAGAAGCAGAGAGCGATAGAGAGAAGCAGAGAGAAGCAGAGAGAGAAGCAGAGAGCGATAGAGTGATATAGTGATAGAGAGAAGCAGAGAGAAGCAGAGAGAGATAGAGTGATATAGTGATAGAGAGAAGCAGAGAGAAGCAGAGAGCGATAGAGTGATAGAGAGATAGAGAGAAGCAGAGAGCGATAGAGAGAAGCAGAGAGCGATAGAGAGAAGCAGAGAGAAGCAGAGAGAGAAGCAGAGAGCGATAGAGAGAAGCAGAGAGCGATAGAGAGAAGCAGAGAGAAGCAGAGAGAGATAGAGAGATAGAGTGATAGAGAGAAGCAGAGAGAGATAGAGAGAAGCAGAGAGAAGCAGAGAGAGATAGAGAGATATAGTGATAGAGAGAAGCAGAGAGAGATAGAGTGATATAGTGATAGAGAGAAGCAGAGAGAAGCAGAGAGCGATAGAGAGAAGCAGAGAGAGATAGAGTGATATAGTGATAGAGAGAAGCAGAGAGAAGCAGAGAGAGATAGAGAGATATAGTGATAGAGAGAAGCAGAGAGAGATAGAGTGATATAGTGATAGAGAGAAGCAGAGAGAAGCAGAGAGTGATAGAGAGAAGCAGAGAGCGATAGAGTGATATAGTGATAGAGAGAAGCAGAGAGAGAAGCAGAGAGCGATAGAGAAGCAGAGAGCGATAGAGAAGCAGAGAGCGATAGAGAAGCAGAGAGCGATAGAGAGATCTACCTGCACCACAGAACATGTATTATTCACGTCACTGAGGTCTTTCATGGTGCAGTGCCCTTGACATGAAGGGTAAGACATATTAAGATGCTACAGCTAGTCCCTTTAGCATAACAGCACCGCCCGCCGGGTCCAGACTCACAGTAGGGGATAGACACACACACACCCACTCTGTCCCACCACTGTGTGTGTGTGGAGGTAAGAACAGCGTGACCAGTCATAACACATCATGCCTCATGAAAGGTCATAGAGCAGAGCTAATGTAGCTAACTATAAGCTGTCTATTCACATGAACGAGCACGCAACACACACACACACAACCCTGATCTATCACGATCAAAATGGCTGCTCCACTTCCATCTAATGTATACACGGTATAATGTATGCCATTTAGCAGACGCTTTTATCCAAATCGACTTACAGGCATGAGAGCATACATTTGACATTCTCAAGCACATAGGTGACTTTCCTGTCTCCTCCATCTCTCTGCCGTGGCGTAGAGGAGTTTATGGGGGACATTCCTGTCTCCTCTATCTCTCTGCCGTGGCATAGAGGAGTTTATGGGGGACATTCCTTTCCCTCCATCTCTCTGCCGTGGCGTAGAGGAGTTTATGGGGGACATTCCTGTCTCCTCCATCTCTCTGCCGTGGCGTAGAGGAGTTTATGGGGGACATTCCTTTCCCTCCATCTCTCTGCCGTGGCGTAGAGGAGTTTATGGGGGACACCTGTCTCCTCCATCTCTCTGCCGTGGCGTAGAGGAGTTTATGGGGGACATTCCTGTCTCCTCCATCCTATAAGTCACTACTATTAAAGAGGGCCACGGATAACGCCATCTCTCACACACTGGCACTAAGTAAGTGCAGGGGACTGGGTGCGTTCATGGTTAGGTTGTCGCCTATTGCAGAGGCAATGTTCCGGTGCTTGAATTTAATTCAATAAACCATATTGGCATGAGATGCATGTAAATACGACTAAAGTAAAACAGTTCTGAATAAAAGTAGTGGATGGAAGAAGACATCCATGTATTCTATATAAATCACATAAGGAAATTATATTGAGAATAGTATTGGTGGTTTAATGTTTTAAAGACCCTACAAACAAACTGTCCCCAGGGGAAGAATTCTCAGTGTCCCCAAGTCTGTCTGGCCTATAAAACACACCATCTATTATTTAACTACACACACTTTCGCTACAGTGCCTTCGGAAAGCATTCAGAGCCCGACTTCTTTCACATTTTGTTACGTTACTGCCCTATTCTAAAATGGATTTTTAAAAATTAAAAGTAACTCAGCAATCTACACTCTGTGGAGAAGGGAGAACCTTCCAGAAGGACAACCATCTCTGCAGCACTCCGCCAATCAGGCCTTTATGATAGAGTGGCCAGATGGAAGCCACTCCTCAGTAAAAGGCAGATGACAGCTCGCTTGGAGTTTGCCAAAAGGCACCTAAAGACTCTCAGATCATGAGAAACCAGATTCTGTGGTCTGATGAAACCAAGATTGAACTGTTTGACCTGAATGCTAAGAGTCACATGTGGAGGAAACCTGGCAACATCCCTACAGTGAAGCACGTTGGTGGCAGCATCATGTGGGGATGTTTTTCAGCGGCAGGGGCTGAGAGTCTAGTCTAGTCATGATCGGGCCAAAGGTGAACAAAGCAAAGTACTGAGAGATCCTTGATGAAAACCTACTCCAGAGAGCTTAGGACCTCAGACGGGGGCGAAGGTTCACCTTCCAACAGGACAATGACCCTAAGCACACAGCCAAGCCAACGTAGCTTCGGGACAAGTCTTAATGTCCTTGAGTGGCCCAACCAGAGCCCAGACGTGAACCCTATCGAACATCTCTGGAGAGACCTGAAAATAGCTGTGCAGAGATGCTCCCCATCCAACCTGACAGAGCATGAGAGGATCTGCAGAGAAGAATGGGAGAAACTCCCCATACTGCTGTGCCAAGCTTGTAACATCAAACCCAATAAGACTCAAGGCTGTAATCGCTGCCAAAGGTGCTTCAACAAAAGGGTCTGAACACTTATGTAAATGTGATATGTTTATTTTTAATACATTTGCAAAAATGTCCCAAAAAAGTTGAGGGGTCTGAATAATTTCTGAATGCACTGTATATCGGCACAAGCATGTCAGCTCACCGAGACCTAGCTGTGCATACAAATGAACACGTGAATGTACACACAGAGAGATGAAAAGTGCCAAATAGAGAGAGGGAGACAGAAGGAAGAGAGAGGGATGAGAGATGGAAGCACTAGATAGAGAGAGGGAGACAGAAGGAAGAGCGAGGGATGAGAGATGGAAGCGCTAGATAGAGAGAGGGAGAAGGGAGGAGGAGAGAGGGATGAGAGATGGAAGCGCTAGATAGAGGGAGACGGGAAGAGGAGAGAGTATTCACTTTGTATGTTGTCTACCTCACTTGCTTTGGCAATGTTAACACATGTTTCCCATGCCAATAAAGCCCTTGAATTGAATTTAATTGAGAGGGATGAGAGATGGAAGCACTAGATAGAGAGAGGGAGACGGGAGGAGGAGAGAGGGATGAGAGATGGAAGCACTAGATGGAGGAGGAGAGAGGGATGAGAGATGGAAGCGCTAGATAGAGAGAGGGAGACGGGAGGAGGAGAGAGGGATGAGAGATGGAAGCGCTAGATAGAGGGAGATGGGAGGAGGAGAGAGGGATGAGAGATGGAAGCACTAGATAGAGAGAGGGAGACGGGAGGAGGAGAGAGGGATGAGAGATGGAAGCACTAGATAGAGAGAGGGAGACGGGAGGAGGAGAGAGGGATGAGAGATGGAAGCGCTAGATAGAGAGAGGGAGACGGGAGGAGGAGAGAGGGATGAGAGATGGAAGCGCTAGATAGAGGGAGATGGGAGGAGGAGAGAGGGATGAGAGATGGAAGCGCTAGATAGAGGGAGACGGGAGGAGGAGAGAGGGATGAGAGATGGAAGCGCTAGATAGAGAGAGGGAGACGGGAGGAGGAGAAAGGGATGAGAGATGGAAGCGCGGCACTTGTGCAATCTGACTCACGCCAAATAATTCAGACGTGAACGGAAATCAATGCAAAGCGCCAGACGAAGGAGAAATCCAATATGGTCTTGGAGTGAGAGGCAAAATAGACATTAAAAGGCTGAAAACACATGAAGGATGCACTTTCTCACCCAGAACCTGGTGAGCAGGAGAATGTTAAACAGGCCTAGCCACCTCCAAATGCATATAGTGGGTGATTCTCATACAGGCTGGTTTCACAGGAGGTTGCTGAAGGGAGGACGACTCATAATAAATGTGGAACAGATTCAATGGAATGGCATCAAACACCTGGGAACCATGTGTTCAATGTGTTTGATACCATTCCACCAATTCCACTCATTACCACGAGCTCATCCTCCCCAATGAAGGTGCCATCAACCTGCGGTGGCTAGCTTGGATAAATTATAGGGTTGGGCAGGTGGTTCATAATGCTGCAGGTAAAGGTACCATTTCCAATACTGGAATTTCTTTCAAACTTCCACAGAAAGGGTGGACAGGCTTTCCCCCCCAGCAGCACTAAAACACCTGATTCAACTAATCGAAGGCTTCCCCACAAACCCACCGACACTCTGTGGGGGGCCCAATCCCAGTCACCCACAAACCCACCGACACTCTGTGGGGGGCCCAATCCCAGTCACCCACAAACCCACCGACACTCTGTGGGGGGCCCAATCCCAGTCACCCACAAACCCACCGACACTCTGTGGGGGGCCCAATCCCAGTCACCCACAAACCCACCGACACTCTGTGGGGGGCCCAATCCCAGACACCCACAAACCCACCGACACTCTGTGGGGGGCCCAATCCCAGTCACCCACAAACCCACCGACACTCTGTGGGGGGCCCAATCCCAGTCACCCACAAACCCACCGACACTCTGTGGGGGGCCCAATCCCAGACACCCACAAACCCACCGACACTCTGTGGGGGGCCCAATCCCAGTCACCCACAAACCCACCGACACTCTGTGGGGGGCCCAATCCCAGTCACCCACAAACCCACCGACACTCTGTGGGGGGCCCAATCCCAGTCACCCACAAACCCACCGACACTGTGGGGGGCCCAATCCCAGACACCCACAAACCCACCGACACTCTGTGGGGGGCCCAATCCCAGTCACCCACAAACCCACCGACACTGTGGGGGGCCCAATCCCAGTCACCCACAAACCCACCGACACTCTGTGGGGGGCCCACTCCCAGACACCCACAAACCCACCGACACTCTGTGGGGGGCCCAATCCCAGTCACCCACAAACCCACCGACACTCTGTGGGGGGCCCAATCCCAGTCACCCACAAACCCACCGACACTCTGTGGGGGGCCCAATCCCAGTCACTCACAAACCCACCGACACTCTGTGGGGGGCCCAATCCCAGTCACCCACAAACCCACCAACACTCTGTGGGGGGCCCAATCCCAGTCACCCACAAACCCACCGACACTCTGTGGGGGGCCCAATCCCAGTCACCCACAAACCCACCGACACTCTGTGGGGGGCCCAATCACAGACATTAGCATTAAAGCTTCTTGAGCAGTGAGGGAGTCTGTGCCCGGTAATCTTTGGTGACTGACTGAGTGAATGTTTTTGTGCGGGCCACATGAGTCATTGCTCCCCATTCCCGCCCGCCCAGCTGTCCTGTCGGGATGTGCTGCCAACCCAGTGCCAGCCTGGGAACAGGGGGCGCTGGCCATCTAACTTTAACACATGACTGGGTACAGTGCTGTCACTGACCAATGGTGGACATGAGAACAGGAAGCGCCAGAGAGGTGCCAGGGAGAGACAGAGTGACCTGATGTGTCTGGGATGACTTCATTCAGCTCTGATACTGTATAGCGTACTAGATACTGCAGTGATAAAATTAACTGTCCACACATACAGTACCTTCACACAACTTGACTTTGCCCACGTTGTTAAAAAGTGGGATTAAAATGATTTCATTGTCATTTTTTGACAACGATCTACACAAAATACTGTAATGTCAGTGGAAGAAAAATTCCAAGATAAATATATATATGGAAAACAAAACTAATATATCTTGATGTCTCTAAGAGCTATTTTTGCCCATTATTCTTTAAAAAGTTCATCAAACTCTGTCAAGTTGGTTGTTGATCATTGCTAGACAGCCATTTAAGTCTTGCCATAGATTTTCAAGCCGATTTAAGTCAAAACTGTAACTAGGCCACTCGGGAACATTCAATGTCATCTTGGTAAGCAACTCCAGTTTGGCCTTGTGTTTTAGTGAATTTGTCTCCCAGTGTCTGTTGGAAAGCAGACTGAACCAAGTTTTCCTCTAGGATTTTGCTTGTGCTTAGCTCTATTTTGTTTATTTTTATCAACAACAACTCCCTAGTCCTTGCCAATGACAAGCATACCCAAAACATGATGCAGCCACCACCATGCTTGATAATATGAAGAGTGGTACTCAGTGATGTGTTGGATTTGCCCCAAACAAAATGCTTTGTATTCATAACAAAAAGTTTTAAAAATCCCAAATTTTTGGCAGTATTACTTTAATGCCATCAGGATATTTTTATTCTGTACAGGCTTCCTTTTCACGCTGTCATTTATGCTAGTTGTGGAGAAATCCCTGAGCAGTTTCCTTCCTCTCTGGCCACTGAGTTAGGAAGGGCGCCTGTTTCCTGAATGGGTGTATTGATACACCATCCAAACTGTAATTAATAACTTCACCATGCTCAAAGGGATATTCAATGTCTGCATCTACTAATAGGTGCCCTTCTTTGCGATTCATTGGAAAACCTCCCTGGTCTTAGTGGTTGAATATGTTTGGGAAATTCACTGCTCGATTGAGGGACCTTACAGATAATTGTATGTGTGGGGTACAAAGATGGGGTAGTCATTTCAAAATCATGTTAAACACTATTATTGCAAAGAGTGAGTCCATGCAACTTATGTGACTTGTTAAGCACATTTCTACTCAGACTTATTTACACTTACCATAACAAATGGTTAAATAACTTATTGGCTCAAGATATTTCTGCATTTCTGTTTTTATTCATTTGTAAACATATCCAAAAACATCATTCCACTTTGACATTCTGGGCTATTGTGTGTAGATCAGTGACATCCCCATTTAATCATTTTAAATTCAGGCTGTAACAACAACATTTGGAAAAAGACAAAGGATGTGAATACTTTGAAGACCCTGTACATGGGGAGAGAGGCAGCGAGAGGTAGCGAGGGGAGGAGAGAGGAGGAGAGAGGCGGAGAGTGTAGGAGAGAGTAGGAGAGAGGAGGAGAGCGACAGAGAGAGGAGGAGAGCGACAGAGAGAGGAGGAGAGCGACAGAGAGAGGAGGAGAGCGACAGAGAGAGGAGGAGAGCGACAGAGAGAGGAGAGCGACAGAAAGAGGAGGAGAGCGACAGAGAGAGGAGGAGAGCGACAGAGAGAGGAGGAGAGCGGCAGAGAGACGAGGAGAGCGGCAGAGAGAGGAGGAGAGCGGCAGAGGAGGAGAGCGGCAGAGAGAGGAGGAGGCAGAAAGAGGAAGAGAGGAGGAGAGGTAGAGAGGAGGAGAGAGGATGAGAGCGGTAGAGAGGAGAAGAGCGAGGATGGAGAGGTAGAGGAGAAGATGAGGATGAGAGGTAGAGAGAGGATGAGAAAGGTAGAGAGAGGTAGAGAGAGGTAGAGAGAGGTAGAGAGAGGTAGAGAGAGGTAGAGAGAGGTAGAGAGAGGTAGAGAGAGGATGAGAGAGGATGAGAGAGGAGGAGAGGAGGAGAGAGAGGATGGGAGAGGTAGAGGAGAAGATGAGAGGATGAGAGGTAGAGAGAGGATGAGAAAGGTAGAGAGAGGATGAGAGAGGTAGAGAGAGGATGAGAGAGGTAGAGAGAGGTAGAGAGAGGTAGAGAGAGGATGAGAGAGGATGAGAGAGGATGAGAGAGGATGAGAGAGGATGAGAGAGGATGAGAGAGGATGAGAGAGGATGAGAGAGGAGGAGAGGAGGAGGAGAGAGAGAAGAACAGAGAAAGAAATAGCATGTGGAGGGAATCGATCAAGTGAATGAAAGACCAAATTTGAATTTAAAAAGAGAGACAAAGAATAAGATAGGGATGGATAGACTGAGAAAGGTCAGGGGCCAATGAGTGTGTGTCCGTCCGTCAGTCAGTCAGTCCATCTCTGTCTGACGGTCTCACTAAGTGAACTGGCAGCGTTGGGTGTTTGGTGATTAAAGCCGTGACATGGTGGTGGGCAGAGAGGGACCTCCGTGGGACCAGCACACAAGGTCAGAGCCACGCGTGCGAGGCAGACCAGCCCTCTTTAAATCCCACTTTCCTCAGTTTTATTGTTCTTTCTCATTCTGTCTATCACAGACAGTCGTGATGGAGGGATGGAGCAGAGAATACTCTGTTGCAGTCAGGCCCTACAGCATATCACTTCTCACACTTCCATCTCCCTCTTTCCTTCCGTTTCCTACTCCTCTGATCCATGGTTTCCCCACTCCCCTGTTCCTCTCCACGCAATACAATTCATATCTATTACCACCAACAAACAATTCATGAACAAAAACCCTCCTTGGCGTGAAATAGAGAAAGATGGAAAATGAACATTAAAAATGTTTGCCGACGATATACCTCAGGAGACATATGGGTTCTAGGAGGTAACATCAAAAGAGGAACTTATTTGGGCTGTTTCTAAATGCCTTTGCCTTGAAATACTGCCAAGAAGTACGCATGGGAAGAGGGAGCGAGTGTCAGTCAGAGATTAAGACTGCACACAGAGAGATGAGAGAGGGAGGGAGGGAGGGAGAGAGAGAGACTGCACACAGAGAGATGAGAGAGGGAGGGAGAGAGAGAGAGAGACACTGCACACAGAGAGATGAGAGAGGGAGGGAGGGAGAGAGAGAGAGAGAGACTGCACACAGAGAGATGAGAGAGGGAGGGAGAGAGAGAGAGACTGCACACAGAGAGATGAGAGAGAGGAGAGAGGAGAGAGGAGAGAGGAGAGAGAGAGAGAGAGAGAGAGAGAGAGAGAGAGAGAGAGAGAGAGAGAGAGAGAGAGAGAGAGAGAGAGAGAGAGAGAGAGAGAGACTGCACACAGAGAGATGAGAGAGAGAGAGACTGCACACAGAGAGATGAGAGCGGGAGGGAGAGAGAGACCAAGACAGAGAGACCAAGACAGAGACCAAGAAGCAGGAGAGAGACAGAAAGAGAAAATGTGGAGAGAGAGAGAGACCAAGACAGAGAGCAAGAAGCAGGAGAGAGAGAGACAGAAAGAGAAAAAAGAAAGACAGAAAGAGAAAATGTGGAGAGAGAGAGAGACCAAGACAGAGAGCAAGAAGCAGGAGAGAGAGAGACAGAAAGAGAAAAAAGAAAGACTGAGGGAGAGCGAGAGGTAGACACCAAGATGTAGAGAGCAAGAGAGAGATTTAAAAATAGTGTCAGAAATCATGGCGTCTCCTCTCAACCCGGGCCACTTTAATGATGAGCGTTTGGATCAGGAGAAATGAAGACGCCATCGCCGTAGTGCTTTAGAGACAGAACATTGAAGAGCGTGATGACACCCCAACATACCAGCCGACCCGTCAAGACTGCACTAACACAGCATTCCTCAAAGGAGGAAAGGGGAGAGAGGAGGCGAAAGGAGGAGGGGGAAGTAAGAGAAGGGGCAGAGGAGGGGGAATGATGTTTAAGGTGGCGTCGGTTCGGCACACGCGAGGCCTTGAAGTCG